>NC_133658.1:792510780-792704602 GCF_037893015.1 Macrotis lagotis
TTTATCCCCATTGACTCCATCTTTTTACTATATTATAACATTACATTCCGCTCCTTCCTGTGCCCTGTCTATATATGCACCTTCTAACAAGTTCTTATAAATGAGAAAGTTCATATGAATTATCAGTATCTTCTTCCCATGCAGGAATACAAGCAGTTCAACATCATTAAGTTCCTCATAGTTAGACCTTTTCATCCACTCCCTCTATGGTTTACCAGAATCCTGTATTTGAAGATAAAACTTTCTTTTCAGCTCTGATTGTTTCAATAGGAAAGTTTGAAAGTCCCCTGTTTCATTGAAAGGCCATCTTTTCCCCTGAAAGAGGATGTTCAGTTTTGCTGGGTAGTTGATTTTCAGTTGTTAACCAAGATCTTTTGCTTTCTGGAATAACATATTCCAATCCCTATGAACCCTTAATGTGGATGCTGCCAGACCTGTGTAATCCTGACTATGAAGCCTCAGTAGTTGAATGGTTTGTTTCTGGCAGCTTTTAGAATTTTCTCTTTGATTTGGGAGTTTTGGAATTTGGCTATAATATTCCTGGAAGTTTTTCTTTTGGGATCTCTTTCAGGAGGTGACCGTAGAATTCCCTCAATTTCTATTTTACTCTCTGCTTCTACCATCTCAGGGCAATTTTTCTGTATTATTTCTTGAAAAACGAAGTCTAGCCTCTTTTCCTGGTTGTGGCTTTCAGGTAGCCCAATAATTTTTAAATTATTTCTTCTGGATCTGCTTTCAAGGTCAGTTGCTTTTCCAATGAGATATTTCACATTTTCTTCTAATTTTTGGCTTTTTTGGAAGAGTTTTATTTCCTCCTGATTTCTTGCAAAGTCATCAGCTTCCTTTAGTTGCATTCTGCATTTGAAGGAGTTATTTTCTTCAGAGAACTTTTTTATTTCCTTTTCCAGATGGCCAATTCTGCTTTTTAAATCATTCTTCTCTTCATTTGCCTTCTGTTTTGCTTTTTCCATTAGGCCTAAACTGGTTTTTAGCATATTATTTTCTCCAGTATTTTTTGAATTTCTTTCATCAAGCTATTGATTTTGTTTTCATGATTTTTCTGCATCGCTCTCATTTCTCCTCCCAATTTTTCCTCCATCTCCCTTAATTGCTTTTCAAAGTCTTTTTTGAGCTCATCCATAGTCTGAGCCCATTTTCTATTTCTCTTGGAAGTTTTGGATACAGAAGTTTCTATTTTGTCATCATCTGAGATCATATTTTAATCTTCCATGGGAGTAAAGTAATTCTTTATGATCAGATTCTTCTTTTACTGTTGTTTACTCATTTCCTCTGCTGAAGACAAATTTACAGAATTTCCAAAGCTTTGGGTTGTTTTATTTGGGAGGGGGATACCCCATTGGGACCTTTATTGCTCCAAGGTCTTATGCTATCTTGCCTGTGCTTTGATATGTAGATGATCACAGCACTTCCCTCTGCCCTGGAGCTGCAAGGAGGGGTCCTGCTCAGCTATCTTAGTATGGAAGCCCAAACTGCAACCTGGATCTGAGTGTGAGAAAGCAGCAGAGTCCTACCCCAGAGAAATTTCTGCAGTCTCCCCTGACCCCCTTTCCATCTGTGGGCTGTACTCTGGGAGTGCAGACTGCTTTCTCCAGATTCTCACAGCAGGTTCTGTGGCTGGTGTTCCCTCACTCCACACTCATTCTGGTGTAGCAGAATTCTTTCCCTGTCCCTTCAGGCTGTTCTGGGTTTGTGATGTGACTAGGGCTTTTTACAACTCCCTATCCTGGTGAAACATACCTTTCCCACAGAACTTCTAAGTTACCTTGGACTGGGAAAATGTATCACTCAGTCTTTCCATGGGTTCTGCCCCTCTAAATTTTGACTAGAGTCAAAATTTGATGGCTTTTGGAGTTTTGGGGGGAAGGAGTTCCCGGGAAATCTGCCTTCATGCCACCATCTTGACTCTACCCCAAATGAGAAGTTTTGTATGAGTATTATCAGTATCATTTTTCTATGCAGGAATACATAAAGTTTGTCATCATTAAGTCCCTCATATTTTGCCCTTGTCCTTTGCTCTCTCTGTTTCACCTGAGTCCTGTATTTGAAGGTCAAACTTTCTGTTCAGCTCTGGTTGTTTCAACAGGAACATTTGAAATTCTCCTGGTTCATTGAAAGTCCATCTTTCCCCTAGAAGAGGATGCTCAGTTTTGCTGGGTAGTTGATTCTTGGTTGCATTCCAAGCTCTTTTGCCTTCAAAATATTATGTTCCAAGCCCTACAAGCCTTTAATGTAGTTGCTGCTAAGTCCTGTGTGACCCTGACTGCAAGATATTTGAATTGTGTCCTTCTGGCTATTTGTAGTATTTTCTCTTTGACTTTGGGAGTTCTGAAACTTGGCTATAATATTCCTGGGGGTTGGGTTTTTTTTTTTGGATCTCTTTTTTTTTTTAGTTTTTGGTTTTTTTTGCAAGGCAAATGGGGTTAGCTAGGTAATTATTAAGTGTCTGAGACTGGATTTGAACCCAGGTACTCCTGACTGCAAGGCCAGTGCTTTATACACTATGCCACCTAGCTGCCCTTTTGGATCACTTTCCAGGGGAAATTGGTGGATTCTCTCAATTTCTAATTTTTCCTCCTGCTTCTAGGATATAAGGGGAATTTTCCTGTAGGATTTCTTTAAAAATGAGGTCAAGGCTCTTTTCCTGATCATGACTTTCAGTTATACCAATAATTTTTAAATTATCTTTCCTGATTCTGTTTTCCAGATCAGTTGTTTTTTCAATGAGATGTTTCATATTTTCTTCTAATTTTTCATTCTTTTGGTGTTGAAGTATTATGTCTTGACTTCTGGTAAAGTCATCAGCTTCCTTTAGCTCCATGTTACATCTGAAGGATTTGCTTTCCTCAGAGAGCTTTCTTATCTCCTTTTCCATCTAGCCAATTCTGATTTTTAAAGCCTTCTTCTTCTCAACAACTTTTTGAACTGTTTTATCCATTTGGCCTATACTGGTTTTTAATATGTTATTTTCTTCAGCATTTTTTTGGGTCTACTTGACTAAACTGCTGACTTCTTTTTTGGTATTTTTCCTGCATCTCTCATTTCTTTTCCCAATTTTTCTTCTGTCTCCCTTACTTGATTTTTTTTTAGGTTTTTGCAAGGCAAATGGGGTTAAGTGGCTTGCCCAAGGCCACACAGCTAGGTAATTATTAAGTGTCTGAGGTCGGATTTGAACCCAGGTACTCCTGACTCCAGGACCGGTGCTTTATCCACTACGCCACCTAGCTGCCCCCTTACTTGATTTTCAAAATCTATTTTGAGCTCTATCATAGCCTGAGCCCAACTCCCGTTTTTCAAGGAGTCTTTAGATGCAGGATCTTGTTGCTTCCTCATCTTCAGAGTGAGTATCTTGATCCTTCTTGGGATCATAGACAATGTATTTCTCAATGATGTTCCTCTTTCTTCTCTGTTTACTCCTTTCTCCAGCCTGTGCCTGGTTTTGGGGTGCTTCCTGAGCTTTTGAGTATTATTGGGACACCTGCTTTGGGTTTTTTTTTGGTACACCCCACTGGGACCTTTATTCCTCCCAGGGCATATGCTTTCTTTCCTGTGCTTTGATATGTAGATGACCATAGGCCCTCCCTGCTGCTGTGGAGCTTTGAGGAGGGGCCTTGCTATCTTAGTATAGAAGGCCAAACTGCAACCTGGATCTAAGTGTGGGCAAACAGACTCCTGCCCCAGGGGCAGAGAGCTTTCTGCCATCTTGTCTGACCCCCTTACCGTCTGTGGGCTGTATTCTAGAGGCACAGACTGGTATCCCCCTGATTCTCGCTGCCAGTTCTGTGACCAGTGCTCCTCACTCCACATTCATTCTGGTGTAGCAGAGTTCTCTCATGCCCCTTCAAGCTGTTGCCGGTGTTCCCTGGGTTGGGCTGTGCTGTGCTGGGCTGAGCAGCCACAACTTTTTTCCAACACTGGGTCTTGGTTAAACACCTTTCCAGGGAAACTCCTAAGTTATTTTGGACTGGGAAAATGTATCACGAAGCCTTTCTTTGAGTTCTGGAGTTTGGGGGGAGAGGAGTTTCTGAGAAATGCTGCCTTCACTCTGCCAGCTTGGGTCCTCCCTGAACTCAGATTTTCTTTTTTCCTTTTTTTTTGCAAGGCAAATGGGGTTAAGTGGCTTGCCCAAGGCCACACAGCTAGGTAATTATTAAGTGTCTGAGGCCGGATTTGAACTCAGGTACTCCTGATTCCTGGGTTGGTGCTCTATCCACTGTGCCACCTAGCTGCCCTGAACTCAGATTTTCTTGACTAAAGGTCTAGGGCTCTATGCAGTGAGCTTCTCCCTATGTATGGTTCATATTAAGTACTTAATAAGTGTTTTATTGTCTATTATTTATCTATTTCTGTGTCTTTCTGTGTATTCAGAATGAAAAACCAAAACACATATTTGTAATACATATATATCTATATCTGTATTATGCCATATAGAGAGACATACATAGAAATATACACAGTGACTGTAGCAATGTAAATGAAAAAGCAAAAAAAATTACAAAACTAAATACTATATAATTAAAATGACCAACTTGGTCTTGGAAAGGAGAGGCAATGGGGTTAAGTGACTGGCCCGAGGTCACACAGCTAAGTAATTATTAAGTATCTGAGACTGTGCTTTAACTCAGGTTCTCTGGACTCCAGGACTGATGCTCTATCCACTGCACTACCCAGCTGTCTTTACCTTTCTTCCTTTCTTTGAAGAGTTGAGGGGCTATGGATATGTAGTATTGCACATATAGTCTGAAGTTTTGGTTAGCTCTGCTGATCTGCATCCCCATCCTACTTTTTATAATCTTTGTTAGAAGTGAAAGCCACTTAGAAAGTGGGGGGGGGGAATTTGGAAATGACTGATATTAAGTCAAGAGACGTCAATGTAATTCTTTCATAAGAATTATTTAATAATTCTTTTAATAAGATCCATAGGCCTGTGGACACAGTTTGACCTATGCTTCTGACCTCCACTATTGTAGGGACAGATTAGACTGAAACATGAAGAAGAAGGCTAAGGTAAACATGCCTTGGTAGGTAGCCTGTGCATTTTTCCTCTCATTGCCTAGGCAGAGCTTTAGGAACCAGGCCAGTTACATTGTGAATAGGAAGGTCTTCCCTCACATTCACAGGCATTAAAGGGGCAGAGGTCCATTCAGTAAATATATCTGACAAATGTTTTGGACCAAGGAGCAGAGACAATGACTGTCAAAGGATGGTTCCTTTTCTTAAATCCCCCTGGATATCCTTCAGGCAATCCCAGGCTGAGTGTTTGTATCACTATGGACATGCCTGCCACATCAAAATGATATTTGAAAAATATAAACAGAGGAAAGCCCAGGGCTTTTTTTTTGTGATACTGTGGGTTCCTTCCATCCCTTCTAGCTCTGTTATCTGGAATGAGTTCTCAGAGCATCCTCAAGGTCTGGTTCATTCTTCTTGCCCCATTCTGAAAACAGAAATCCCTTTGATATAAGAGCAAGCATAGTAAGATTGTGAGTACAGGCAATATCTTTAAGGGGAAGGGAAAGAGAAGCTCTGCCATTGCCCATTCTTAACAATAAATTTGCAGCACTGTGTGGAGGGGGAGGAGGATTGCATTGAATCTGCTAGAAAGGAAATTCCAAAAACCTCTGTAGGAGATGACAGCTCTTGACAAGATGAAAGGAGGTGTCTCGCTCAGATCTTCACTTAAAACAATCTGGAGTTCCATTAGTATTCATCCAGGAGAGGGTGGATGAAGCACGAAAAGAAACCTTGAATAAAATCAGAACTGGTTTTGACTCTGTGCTCCCAGGGAGCTGCCAAGGGTTATCATAGTTTCCAAGTTGTTTTTGCCCACTATCTAACACAGCTATAGGAAGCAGTTGGAGAGACCTCAACCCTGATCCTGGCCATTCACCCTTGAGACATAGGGCAAGATGACTTCCAGAGCAGACTAATCAACCTCCAGTCTTCCAGTTTATTTAACTAGTAACAGTAGTTCTTGTTCACAGAAAAATATGGTGACAGAGTACCCCTATATGATATTTATGACAACCTATGGTGCAGAAGAGGAAGAGAGAAGACTTAAGGGAGAACATAACCACTTTCTTCAAATGTTCGAGGATTCCTATGTGAAAGAAAAATGAGACATGCCGCTTGCCTCTGATGGGTTTAAGAAATATTTCAATTCAATTAACACATATCAAGTTCTGACTCTACTAAGTACTGAACTGAATAGTGGAGGTGATAAACAGTTGAGAAAAGACAAGGTCCCTGCCTTCATAAAGCTTATATGAAGGTAAAAACCATATATAGGTAACTCTTACACATGATAATACCAATAGGTGAATACTAAAAAGAGATAGACTTCAGGGAAATATAAAGTACTTCTCCATCATTTAGAATGAAGGGTAATTGCTGGTTAAGGGAAATGTTTGATTGAGAGATGAATTGTTGGAGCTATCCAACATAGAATACCCTTAAAGTTCTCTGTCACCTGTCACTATGGTTTGGGAGCAGCTAGATGGTACAATTCAAATATTTGATGGCATTATTTCCCCCTTAAATCTTCCCTTCTCCAGTTTAATGATTCCATCAACCATTCTCATCCTTGTTGCCTTCCTCTGGGGGTCATGTTCACCACTACCTTGCTGACTCATATTGTCAAGACAAGTCAATTCAACAGGTGTTGTGCTAGGTTACCAAAACAAAATACTGAACCTGGAATCCTAGGACCTGAGTTGAATCATACCTTTTCTATTTTGCAACCATACGTGCACCAGAACCCAAAGATTTTCATTTCTAAGAAGCTGTCCTGTGGGTCAAGGGAATAATGCCACCAGATCATTAGTCAGCATCATTGAGAACTACAATAGCATCTGATCCTCTTCAATCTTGGGTAAAGCACTTTGTTTCTCTGGCCCCCAGTTGTCTTATATGTAAATGAAAATGTTTGCATTGGATGGCCACTGAGTTTTCTTTTAGAAAGATCTTTGAATCAGCACAAATTCACACAACATAAATACAAATTAATATTAGGGAAGTGATTATAAAGAGGAAGTAAGAAAAGTCTAATGTATTAGGTAATGCCTAGGCTAAAATTCAGTGGGACCTAGGAATTTTAAGAGGTAAAGGTGACAAAAGAGAAGATATTGCAGTCACCTCATAGCTTATGCAAAAACTCAAGAGACAAAATGTCCTCTAAAATTCCTCAAGATCTTTCTCATATAATCATGCCTCCACCAACTTATATTTGTGAATTTGATTTCCAAATTCCAACATACAACTTTTTATTTGTCCCTACTCAATTTCATCATTTTATATTCAGTCCAGTATTATAGCCTGTCAATATCTTTTTTGGATTATGACCCAGTCATCCAGTGTTTTAGTTATCTCTCCCAGCTTTGTGTCATCTGAAAATATGATAAGCATGTCAGCTTTGCATTTATTCAAGTCACTGATTTTAAAAGATTCTAAATGGCATAGGACCAAAACATTCAACTTGAGAACTCTACTGCTTCCAAGTTGACATAGAACCATTAAAAACTGCTCTTTAATTTAGTCATTCACCTAGTTCTGAATTCTCCTAATTTTACTGTCATTTAGCCCATATATCTCCAGCTTTTCCATAATATCATAAGAAACTAATACCCTGTATCTAAGCAGTTGGCACATTTCATTGGGACTAACTTTATACCCTATTTTATACTGATTGCCTTATTTTCATTCTTACTGGAATCATGTAGTTAAGGTCAACTATCTTCTCGACTAGGCTTTTGTGTCTTCCTGCCCAATACTGAACATAGCACTCCTCTTCTCTAAAGCTTTCAGTGACTCCTCATTGACTACCAAAATTCTTCATCCTGTCATTAAGACTGTATAATCTGGCCCTAACCAACCTCTTTAGTCTTATTTCACAGTGTTCTTGAAAGGAGTCCTCCTCAAACTGTATGTTTGGAGTTAGGGGGAGTTTTATCCTAATGCAATTGCTTGTTATATGTGCCAGCTCCAGAAGGCTGCCTATTCAGGAAGCACTTCCATCTGCTCTTACTTTCCCATTCATTTCCATCTCTGAGTCCCCACCTGAACAGCTGTTAACTAGAAGCTGGAGATATCAGCTTCAATACAGAAAGCCAGAAGTGAGCAGTCTCCCCTAGGAGGGAACCTGAGTTGGGACTTTTCCATTTTTTTCTGTCTAGGACTGGAATGAAAGGAGGTTAGTTACTCTATGATATTGCAGCCCTATTATAAATTGCCTAAGTTGTTGACTCTCAAAATAACAGATGCAAATTCCTTTCTATTCTGCATAGAATTTGCATGTTATACATTTTACAAAATAGATCACAGAAATATCCCATCAATACCATTTCCCCTCCAAGGCCTTCTCCCCGCCCCCCCCCCCCAGGATTCAAGAAAGTGTTCATTCTTCTCTACTATTTCTCTCATGCCCATTCTTTTCACTTATTAGCATATTCCTGCTTTTTACTTCTCTACCATATTCCTTTTATTTGGGAGCAGAATGAAGTAAGGATGCCTAAACTGATTTTAAAAAAAAGATTGGTTGGAATTTACTTAGGTACCTGCATACTCAAACTATAGTCCCCATGATATCCTGATCAGAGCAGGACCATGATCATCTCAATGAGGTTTTAAATCATGAACGTTTGCTTCACTGTCCCCAATGTCATAGACCACCAGCAGAAAGTCAAGATTTCTTTTCCAGGATAGGAACCTATTCTGGGGCTTCAGGATAGAGAGTCACCAATCTATCTGCATTCATTTGTGAAACCTGCAAATTCCTCATCTATTGAGGGAGTCAGTATTTGGTAGGATAATCTACCCCCTACTCAGTCCCTTGATCTCCTTCCTGGATGCTAATTGAATCAAACCTAATCCAGCTGCCTCCACCAGCTCCATTTCTTAATTTTACAAGTACAAGATGACCCTCCCCCCATCTTCTCCTAAGAACTTTACCCATTCCTTTTTAGGCTTTGCTATGAAAAGATAAAACAAGTAAGCTCCTAACTAGGCAGACAGTAAGTCCATATATAGTCAGCAGGGACCCATTTCTATTTAAATTTGACACCATTAATCTAACACATCTCTTTTACTGTAGAGGAAACTGAAGACTAAAGGGAATTGGCTTGTTTGAGACCATTTAGTATTAAGTAGCAGATCCAAAAGAGTTAAAGAACCTAGGTGATATGGGAACAGCTTTAAGGAAGGCATTTGTGGACCTTTGAAGACTTGGTTCAAATTCTACATTTCCATGAAATCTGCCCTGGCTCTCCCAACTCAGAGTAATCTCTGTCTTCTCTGAAGTTATGTGGCACTGACTATTCCCAAAACTAAGTCCTTGGAACAGACCCCCTCCTGTAGTTGGTTATCTTTTCATGTCTGGGTGTCTGATTTCACTGCTTAGACAGCAAACTTCTGGAGAGCAGGAACTATATCTTTTCCATCTCTGCATCTACTACAGGGATAAGTGTTCTAGTTACACTTGTTGATTGATTTGTTGAGAAAGAAAAAGTAATTGGGTACCCAGTCTCTGTCTACCTTACAGCCTCCTGAGAATCAAGAAGATCAAATAGAAATTGCAGAGAGGTAGATTTAGACTCAGGGCAAGGAAGAAACACTCTAATTATCAGAACTGTCCAAAAAGGGAACGGACAAGGGCTAGAAAGGGCTAGAAAGCTGCCTACTGATTTAATCTATTCCAGTAAAGGCACGATGGACCATTGACTGGAGACAATGAAGGAATGCTTCTTTAGGTACATTATATTTTAGATTGTGTACAGAAACACAGCTGCTAAACCATACACAAAAATCTCCACAGACCACATTATAATATCTATGTTTCTCTATACTTTCATTTATCTTGTTAAATATTTCCCAATTATGTTTTAATCTGGTTCTGCTCTATTCAAGGATATTATGGCACCATTGTGACCCCTAGTCTACATGTTGGATACTTCTTTCCCCTCATTTATTGTTTCTCTGGGAGGAACCCTAGCACTTCCAGGCAGACTTAGTTTCAAAGACTCAATATATAACCAACCCATGTCATTCTGGAGAGAGAACTAGAACCCCTACTTTCCCACCAAGGATAATGAATGGCTCTTGACAAGTATCGGAAACTTTTCAGGGCCAATAAAACATGCGTCACTCCCATACTGGTGTTTACTTTTCTTCTTTGATCCTGTACTCTGGCAGCTGCAAGGCAGGGTAGGAACAAATGGCTGTCCCCAGCAGGAGGGGAAAGAAGAAGAAAAGGTCTGGAGGGGGCCAGTTGGAACCAGCAGGCCTCTTGGGTTCCTTTTAATAGGCTGCAGAGCAATAGGAGAGGACAGATGCCAGCCCCACCCCCATCCCCAGGTCCGTAGCCCAATTCGAGGCCAAAGGAGAGGGCCAGAGCTCCCCAGGGTTTCACCCAAGAGTTAAATCCATAACGCTACTGACCAGGTTGTAAATTTTAGGCCATAGTTCATTAACTCCAGAAGTTCAAAATGATACCCCCTGCTCTTCCAGTCAATGCAGCTGAGAGTTTTCCCGGCGTGTGATGATCCATCAACAATTGGATTCCAATATCTTTTGCTCCTTAATAGAGTCACACTGACTCCTCCTGTGGAGATAGGGAGAAGGCCCTGCCCAGGAGCTTGGTGGGGTTGCATTTTACTTGTTTCCTGAATGTCAGACCTCAGGCAGAGTCTCACCCCCTACCTCCCTCTTCCTAACTTCTCCCAGGTCAGGTTCTACAAGGGGATGATGAGGGAAACACTAATATATCTTCCTAGGGGCTGCTTTGTTTTAATTATCCAAGTCTAAGTTTATTTCAAGTGCTTCTGTAAGGATTCTCACAGTTGGTATAATTCACGTATATTTTCAGACCTTGAAATTCCTAGTCTTAAGAGAAAATAGACATTTGGCACAACTCATCCTAACAATTGTCAGGAGACTGAAATGCAGAGATCTCTTTAAAGGTAGTTTAAAGGTAGTTTCCTACCCCTACCTTTTGAAAGAGAACTGTTTCCTCCCAACCTCTAGTTTCACCAGTTGTCAGTTATTAAAATCGTCTGTGTGTGTGTGTGTGTGTGTGTGTGTGTGTGTGTGTGTGTGTGTGTGTGTGTTTGAGAGAGAGAGAGAGAATCAGAGGAAGAGGAGGAAGACAAAAGCAGGAGGGGAGGAAAGGTGGTGTACAATAGCTGGGTGATGCAGTGTCCAGGATGCTGAGACTTGAAGGTGAGAAAACCTAAATTCAAAATCTGCCTCAGACACTTACTGGTTGTGTGACCTGGGATAGGTCACCTAACTTCAGTTTCCTCAACCATAAAATAGGGGAGGGAGAGAAGTGAACTTGATGGCCTCTAAGATTCTTTGCTGTCCCAAATGTATGATCCTATGAACTTTCATATTACAGGACAGAACATCTGAGTTTTTTTTTTCAAAATTTGTGTGAAAGCTAAGCAAAGGCTTTTCTGAGGTGACCCTCACCTCAGAATCTTTGCAGAGGCTCCCAGTGTGTCTCCTTCCTTCTCAGCTGCTAGAGCAACCTATGCTTTGAACCACTCAGACTTCTTCTGCAACCCCTTAGAAGTAGTAACATTTTCTCCCCTCTAGTTAATAAATTGCTCCTCTCTTTGCACAGCAGAGAAAAAAGATGAAGACAAAATTGGGGGGAATTATTTCCCAAGTATTGTTTCTCTAACAATAGCAATCCTTGCTCCTAAGAACTCTATTTTGCTTAATATGCTCTTTCTGCAAAGTGGTGAAATGTGACAATGTAATAACCCAAAAAGCAGTTTGGAGGGCCCGATTCCCCAAAGTGTCCACTGAGAAAATATACAAGTGTTTCCATCAAAAAAGGAATTGTGTGTGTCAAGAGGAGGTAAGTGCACAAAATAAGGGGCTGTAATAAAGTGGGGTTCAGGCATCAAGGATTAAATGTTTGGGTTCTTTGCCTCACAATAGAAGCATTTGTGGGAAGAAAGGGTCTCCATTTCTCTTTAATGGGGATCTCTCTCGCTCTCACATACACACACACACACACACACACACACACACACATAATGACTGGATTTCTCCTTGAAGATAAAAGGAAAATTGCTTGGTTTAAAAAAAATTTAAACCAAACCAACACAAATAGCAAAATTACAGAGGATGAGGCAAGGGAAGAGGTTTCAAAAATTGCTGGAAGTGTTTTAGCTAGATGTGTGGAAGAACTTCCTAGCCAATGCAGGAGCAGTTTGAGGTTTATATATGCTATATACATGTTATTTTATTTACCCCTGACAACAGCCCTTCAAGTATTCCTATCCCCCCCTTTCAAAGATGAAGAAACTGAGTTTCAGGAAGGTTATGGAGTTGCTTAGAGGTAGAAATAGTAGTCAAAGTCAGATCTTCCCTGAATCCAAATCGAGTATATGTCTTCCCATTATAATATGCCCCTTCTATTATAACACAGTGTAGGAAATGTGTAATTCATATTAGAAAATACACTAGGACACATTTAGAGAGGAAATGGTGGTTATAGATGGGTAGTGACCTCTTAGAGTTGGGTTAGATAGCTCAGAGAGGCATAGACTGTGTAGGCAGCATTGGGGGATGCCTACTAGGACTAGAATTGCATGATTCTATTTCTCCACATAATGGGATTAGATCTCACACTAAACAATGAAAAAATACCTAAAATTTTGCCATTGTCGTTTTTTTCCACATCATTGGATTCCATCTAATCTGACTCCCCCTTCTTTGACCCCTGAAATTCAGGGCACATGCACAGGGTGCCACTAATGCATGTCCCCAAGAGGCTTCATTGCCTGCTTCTGAAAGGACCATGAGATGACCTGTAATAGAAGTGCCTTTGAGAGACTCTGGAGTATGAGTAGATATTTTGGTACTGGTTCTAGTCTGCAAGGCATATAATAAGGAAGAACCTTTTTGATTAGCTGGGGGGCCTAAACCTCTCTTGATTTAATTCTTTTTCAGTTCACTTTTTCCTGGCTGATAGAATCAGGGGTGTGAGAGAGTACTATAAAAAGCCCTAAGGTTTCCCCTCCAAACATGTGACCTCCATGAAGGTAAGTCTTGGTTCTTTGCCTCTGGTATTTGTTCTTTTGCTTTAGGTTAAAAAAAATTGAAGTTATAATCTTATGAATTTTGAAAGGTCAGGATACTGAGCCATTGTGGAATCTAAGAGTTTAGGAGTCCAGGAGCTGCATCTATGCCAGTTTTTGCAGTTGGTCCAGCATAGATGTCCCAAACCTTGGAGTCCATTGAGAGAAGGATTCATCAGGCATTTGAACATAAACTTGAGGGGACCAATGCCATGTAGAAATATTTTAAGCCTAGACTTCCTGTCCCCAGAGACCAAGTCAATAATGATACCCTCAGGTATTATGGAGAAATGGTTGTAATTTTATTGTTATGCTATCTTCAAAGTAGATATTCCTTTGTTAAAGCTAATTGCTTTTAATTGGTTAAATGGAACTGGGATATTAGTCACTTTTAGTAAATGGTAGAAGAAACAGACCAGAGAAGGGACTTGAGTCAATGATACTAGGTAAAAGAAAGTGCAACCCCTCAGGACTAGAATCCTGAAGAATAGATGAAGTCAGCCTTTCTTGGAAAGAGTGAGGCCAGAGGGTACATGTACTTAAGGAAAATTAATTTGATAGCAATGTATAGAGGTAGACTGGAGTGAAGAGAGACTTAAGTAAGAGAGACCAATTAAGAAATTATTGTAATAATCTAGGCAAGAGGTGATGAGGATCTAAACTGAGGTAGTAGAGAAAAGGGGTCAAAGGTGAGATGTGAAGATGATTGACTATGTGAGTTGAGGGAGAGTCAGAAGAGAAACAGTACTGGCCCATAGGAAATATTTTTAAAATGTTGGCTGATTGAGAACACTAGGAGGTTGATAAAGGGCTTTCCCCACAACAATTTTGTGAGAACTATACAAGTATTATCATCATCCCTAATTTACAGATTTGGAAACAGTCTCAGAGAGGTAGAGCCTTGTCTATAATCATAAAGCTGGTTAAGTCAGAAACCTGAAATCTGAAACCAGATCTTCTGATTTGAAGTCCAGCATACCTTCTACTATCCCAATCTCCCTGCTACTTGTTCTTTCTTAATTATGAGGCCTAATAATTCTACTGTCCACATCTAGCTGGGGCAAGAATAATAGTAACATCAACTTGGATTTCAAAATGCTAATGTTTGAACCAAACAAGCTAAGTCTAGCAAATGGCCATGAACCTTCCCCAAATCCATTCTGACCCAGTATAGAGGAAGGAAGCTAACAATGAAAATAATTAGAAAAGCTTTAAGGGAAATGTTCCAAAGGTCAGAGATGTGAAGAATGAAAGAGAATCTATTATGGACAAATCATTTCCAATTTTGGGTTAGTATGAACAAAAAATAGTAGAGCATCTGTCAAAAATGGGAAAAGGAGAGAAATGGAAATGGATGAACCTACACTGGGGACTTTTTCCTACTGGTTATTTTCAGTGGCCTTGGAGAACCTAGGGAGAAAGAATTGTGTTTTTCCGGTGATTAAGGGTATTGAAAAGAACAAGCTCTGGTTAAAACTGAGGGGGAAAGCCAATGGAAGTAGAGACTAGGAAAAAACCAGGAGAGCCTGATTAATGAATAAGCTATATCTAAGGAGTTTAAATAATGGGACTGAGTACCTTTAATTTACTGAATCTGTATGTAGGTTGTACCCCAAGAGGTTCACTTACTGGACTCAAATAGCTTAGCACTCTGACTCTTTGGTGGAGGCAGTATACAATTATACAGAACTTTATAGGAGAAACAAAAAGGAAAGACTAGGTTGCACTTATTTTTTAAAACAATGCATTTTACTTGTATCTTTTGTTTTTATATAATATTCATTCTTTACCTAGCATAGGTATAGAGAGCTGACCTTGAGATCAGGAGGACCTGGGTTCAAGTCCTGTCTCTGATACATACTGACAATGGGATACCAAGCAAATCACTCAACCTCTCAGTATTCTGGTAAACTAAGTGTATAAATTGCAAAGATTATGTCTGTTGATGTGAATTGGTAGCAGGAGTTTCCACATTCATATCAATGAAACATGGGTCCAGTCAATAATCCTAATTTTCCCTCTTTCCCTCACTGGCAAAGCATTCTTATAACAAAGGGTAAAAAAAGAAAGAAAAAAATAATTCAGAAAAAGTACAAATCTCCTCAAATGCAGTCCCCTACATCTCAAAAAGAAGAAATTATTACACTTTAAAGTATGTCTTCTTCAGTGATTTTTAAACTAGTCCTTATAATTACAAAGTGTTCTGGGATTTGGGGGGGGGCTTGTATTTTCGTTTTAGTTTTTTCTGTCCATTTGCATTTGTTAAATCATTGTATTTATCAATGGTGTCAAAGTAAAGTAGAAGCAGAGACCACTAAATCATTCATAAGAATACCTAAAGGATGCATATTGACTAGAAAATCACACATTAACAATATCTATATTCTACTGCATTTTATTTTTTCTTATATATTTCCCAGTGATGTTTTAATCCTGATTGGCTGAATGTGGGAGTGCAAGGGATCAAATGGGCTATGTGTTTGACATCTCTGAAGTATATTATCTTAATACTGTTTTTAGTTCAAACTATTTTCCTATGCTTCTCTGAATTCTTCATGTTAATTTTTCATAGAGCAACAATATCCTATTATGTTCACATGGTGTTAAGGAGGAAGTGCTCAACCAGAAGTGAAGAAGACCTATATTTGAATCATGTCTTAGAGACTTACTGGCTATATGAACTTGGACATGACACAACCTCCCTGGATCTCAGTTTTTTCCATTTATTGAGAGAACTGGACTCCATCAGTCAGTTAAAAAACATTTATTAAGTACTCACAATATACCAGGCAATATGCTTAACAATAGGAATGAAAATACAAGCAAAAAGATAGTCCCTGGTCTTAAAGAGTTTACATTCTAATGAAGGCAACATATAAAAGGAAGCTGAAAAACAAAGGGGAATGGGGAAGTTGAAAGTATCTAGCAATGAGTCTTGGTAGGAAGTGAAGTCAGGAGTGAAACCTGGAAAGAAACATAAAATCATTTTTGACTTGGATATATCCTTACAATAGTCCCAAAGGTCACTTCCAGCTCTAAATCTATGATGCTGTGTAGAATCACAGCTTCTTTAGCCAGTCCACAATTGATGGGTATCTTTGTTTCTAGTTCTTTGCTACCACAAAAAGTATTGTTGTGAATACATAATATATGTATTACCTTTCTGTCTTTGACCTCCCTTAGGTATGTGGCTATATGCTACACTCTTTGGAAGGGAGAAATCCTCCTTTATCTCTGCACACATAAAGATGTCCTTTCCCATGACAAAGTTATCCTATTTCAGAAAGGGTAGAGTAGTTTGGGGGGGAGGGGAATTGCCTTGGTCTCCCCATTCATCATAACTTTCATCTCTAGACATAATATTATTGGTTGTGGGTAATACAATTGTGGGAAAGAATCAAGTGTTTTGCTTTCACAAGGGTGATAAAGGGTATTGCCAGAGTCTCACAGATGTCTGTGAGGATAATACATTACAAAAGTCAGAATGTCTGATCTTTGTGGAAACCCAAGAGATGCCAAACTTTTTACAGGAAGGAGAGAGTTAGACAAAGGCAAAAGGTGATTAATAACTTTGCAGGGGTTGAATGAGAGTCTGTGTTATTGTCCTTTCACCTGCTCAATATAATGAGTGGTGAGGAGGGGGAATGGATAATGGATGGGGGGCAAATTAGATTGTGACTCCAGCCAATGATTGGCACAAAGGGGAAGGACTTTCAAAGTGCATATAAGACCTAGCATTTCCAGGATTTGGGGTCCCTCTCCCCTGGAGAGAGATGGTTCTTTTATTATATCTTAATAAAAGCTATTTTAATCACTCTGGACTAAGTATTCATAAGCCATTAATAACACGATGGAGTCACCAGTAGTAGTAGTAGTAAAGGAGAGAAAATTTGTCGGTTTCAATGAGAAGGAAGAAAACCTCTTTACTTTAGAGTGAGTACATACACATTCTTTCCCCGCATGCCACCACCATGTTAATGGTCAAACTTTTCTCAAAAAAATCAATCACATAAATTCAACATTTATGGTAAAACAAATCTTATTTGAGTGAAATTGCTCAGGAAGTTTGTTTTGTCTCAAGATAGCAATCTATGGCTACCACCACCTGAAAACTAGGCTTCTCCCTGGTCTGCCAGCACACACCTGCTGATAATAATAATAGTAGTTCACACTCTTGGAATACAGTTCCTCATAACCACTACCCCCTAGGCAAGTAGCAGATGTATCATTAACTCCATTTTTACTAATGGGAAACTGTGACTCAGAAAAGTTAAGTAATTAGTCCAAGATCACACAGCTAATCAGTATCTGAGCTGAAACTTGAAACTTGGGGTTCACTTCCTAATAGATTACTAGTGATTCATACTGATCCACAAATCCTTGACAACTGGAAAACTGGCTGTCCTAAAACTGATTACCTCAACTCACAAATTGTTGCCTGGATTTCTTCCTCATAGCCAACTGTGATCTTGAATATATGTAAGCCTTCTCCTCCTTCTTGAGTAAACCCTTCTTTATTCATCGTACTGATACTCATGCACAGGCCACCATCAGCATTCTATTCTCCCTGTATAAACACAATAAACTTACAGTCATTAAGATAAAGGAAGGGTTAAGTGTCCCTTACTCCCACTAAATCCCATGAAACAGCAAGAAATCTCACTAATTCAGCAAATCAATATTTCAGGAGGAAATGATCATTAGAGAATTATAAGGTTAGAACTATAAGGGAATTTAAAAGTCATACAGATAAGGAATGGTAATCCAAGAAGCCAACCCAGATCCTCTGACTCCAAATTCTTTCCTCTGTAACATTAGACCTCCTTGGTATTTGAGGAGAGACTGGTATTGATGAGAGATTGGATGATCAGTTAGGGATTTATGCTTCATGATTCTTAAATTGTGAAAACACATTTTGTTCTTATGTCTGAATTTCTATGTGTCTGATAGGTAACTGACCATAGTCCAAACAAAGTAGTAAAGATGTGATTCAAGAGGAAATTAAAGACTGTACTGCTCATAGACTCAAAGGCTTTGGAGTTAGATGAGATTGTAGAGATCAACTCATTTATTTTCAGAGAAAGTGACTTGCCAAGGTCACACAGGTAAGAAGTAATAGAACCAAAATTCCAATCTATGTTCTATGACTCCAAATATAGTGTTCTTTCCAACTTCATCAGTGAATTCAGTCATTGAAGATGATAGGATATATGTTAAGAAGCTAAAAATAAGATTTCCCACATATAGGTTGGAAAGTTTTATTATGTAGAAATTGACATACGACTGGAAGGATGCAATGTTGACTGTGTATCTGTGCATGTGTATAGGTTTCTATATGTCAAAGCAAATAATCAACCCCTTCAGGAGTTGGTAATAGGAAGGAAAGACTCTCAGTATTCCCTTAAAAGTCCCTCACAGTCTAGCTTCCATCTACCTTCCTGACCTTACTGCTCATGATACACCTTCATGCATTCTATTATATTCAAATTCCAATCTCTTTCTGCCTTCCCCCACCTTCATAAATTTGCACAGCATGGATATGGAATGTATTATCTCCACATTTCTGCCTATTGAAATTGTTTCCTTCAAATCCCTTTCCTTAGCTCCAGTATTACCTGCCCAATTAAAACTACTCATCTTCCCAGGGGAAGATTCCCTTCTCCTCAAATTATTTCATGACTCTTTGAATGGCTCCCTTTTTGCCTTGATAATATTTTACCTTTGATCACACTTACTGGTGTTCCTATTATATTCCCATCACTACTCCTCCCATTAGATCAAAAGCTTCTTGAGGTAAAGGACAATATTATTTTTCATTTTTGTATCCTTGGTGACTTTCACATAGACAATTCTATTGACATTTTTGAGTCCTACTATGTAAAAATAATATCAACTCATACATTTATATAGTTCTTTAAAGTTTGCAAAAGCACATTTCTCATTTAGAGTAAACCCTATTATGTGGGATGTGGGAAGGGAATATACATTTCAATAGTTCCAGACCCTGTGCTAAGCATATTTTATAAATAGCATCTCATTTGCTCTTCACAACAACCCTGGGACATAGGGGCTATTATTATTTCCATAGTACAGTTAAGGAAACTAAGGCAGAGGTTAAGTGATTTGCCCAAGTTCATGAAACTAATAGGTATCTGAGGCTAGATTTGAACAAGTCTTCCTGATTCCAGTCTTGGGATTCTATTTACTTTACCACCAGTTGCCTATAAATGGCTACTGTGAAGGCATTTAATTTTTATGGAGTTGAATCAAATTAGAATAAAACCTAGTAGCTAGGTATATTTAGTATAAGTGAAAGGAGTAGAAAACACTTCAGATGGGCATTCATCTTTAACTCTAAGATTACACATTTTCTTATTGACTCTTGTAATTTGCACCTCATTGAAGACAGCAGTTCTTGAGATCTATTTTATGCAGAACTTTGCAGTACCCAGATAGTGTGTTTCACACAATAAGTACTCAATAAACACTTGTTGATTTAATTTTAACATTAGCCAGTCATTCAGACTCACTTTGGAAATTAGCCAGTTAAACATTAGCTGTTATATATGTGATATAACATACTCCACTAAAACTCCTACTCTGATATCTTCATTCTGGGGTGGAGGTCACCTTAAGTTGTCAGAGATATTCTAGGAGCCTGCAGGCTCTGCTAAATCTAACCAAACTGGAAGGACTTGGAGATAAACCTGGTATCTGTCATATGAGGACCAGCATAGCTTAGTTCAGAGTACCTCATCACCAGGAGGTTACCTTTCTTGGGCTAAAGGACTATCATCTGCATTGGGATGCACTTTAACAAAATCTCACATCCTCCAAAGTATATTTTATGAGTGAGGGAAGAGTAGAGGCCGTAGCCAGTAAGGGGAATTTTGGCAGCTCCTCAATGAACTTTATTTCAGAATAAAAATAGCTGCCAACTTTATTGCAGAAACTATGAAGTTCTCCCTATTCAAACATGGTAATGAGAGTATAGAGTAATGTATACATTATAGGTACAAATGTCTGCCATAAATGAACATTAACCTTACTTTTGACTCCTCTCATGGATATTAAATATAGTGTGGAATATTATATATACTGTTTATAAATACAGAGTATACAGATCAAATCTTGCACCATTCATTATAATTAAAAATGTCACCATTACATTATTATATTATAATAAAAGGCTTTCCCGAGACTCAGACAATGGCCCATTTACTGGAGTGATATTGAAGCTATGACAAAGGAATCTGGACAGTTCTCTGGCTTTTGTTATAGTAGGATTTAACCTATATCACATTCTTCACTTCCTTAAAGTGATGAAATCACCTTGGAAAGAATAAAGAGCCATTTGGATCGGGTCTGTATGCTAAGTACATATGTGGGTATGGTGACTCTCATTCTGAAACCCAATTTGTCAACACTCCGAGCACAGACCAGAAAAACAAGGGACAATGTCTCGTTAGCTTTGAACGTCCACAGTCCCTTGCAGTCGAGGCGCTGCTGTGTCTCAGGCTTGGCCTGTTTAAATAGAGCTGAACGGGATTGTAGCTAATAGGGTTATTAATACCTGTCACATCCCAGGATGGCAGAATAATATGGGGTTTTTCTACTATAGATTAAAACCGACCAACAGGGAATTTGCAGAGTCTGGCAGCCACAGCTTTCTCTTCAGACAACTTTTTGTTAAGCCCATGCAGACTTGGGTAAGTAATTGTCCTGGGGTAAGAATTCATCACCAAAGCAAATTTAAAAGAAGGAAAAGAGAGGCCTCTGCTTTGCCTTGGACAAAGAGTACATGGATATTTGAAATTCACAGATAATCCAAAAGCCCAAGTCCTTCCCCATCAGGACAATGAATCTAAAGCAAAAAAGTCCTTGTGTGAGTTTCACTGGTGCTCATTTCTTCTCCCTACCTGCTCTCTGGTAGAGAAGCCACCAAATACCTTTATTAGATGCTAAATTCCTTGCAGAAAATTATCAAATCTTGCTTATCTTTGCTTTCCTCATTTTTTCTAGTATAATGGTCAATAAATACTTAGCACATGTTGTTGTTCAGTCGATTCAGTTATGTCTGACTCTTCATGTCCCCCATTTGGGTTTTCTTGAGAAAGACACTGAATTATTTTTCCCTTTTCTTCTCCAGCTCTTTTTACAAATGAGGATATTGAGGCAAACAGGGTTAAATGACTTGCCCAGATCACAACTTGGAAGAGTCTGAGGCTGAATTTAAACCCAGGTATTCCTGAATCCAGGTTTGATGCTCTATCTTCTTCACCATCTAGTGCTCCGTATCATTACCTAGTACATAGGTACTTAATAGATGCTTGTTGGAAAGGGGAAAAAAGGGATAGGCAGAATAAGATAAGTAAAAAGAAAAGGAAGAAAGGAGCAAAGAATAAAGGGGAAAAGGAAGAAAAAGAAGCAAGGAAGAGGCAACATAAAACACATTGCGTAATGCAATTCAAGGTTCTATGTTGACCAGAACTAAGTGGGCTGACAGAAAGGAGAATGAAAAGAGAAGGGAGTCTAGGTAATATACAGATCCCCTAGTTTTTTATAGTGGATGGTAAATTCTAGATAAAAAGGACCTCAGAGGACACTACTCCAGACTTACATTTTTACAGATAAGAAAACTGAGGATCAGAGCAGTCAAGTGATTTGTTCTAGCCATACAAATCAATAAGTGGCAAACTGGATTTGAAACCATTTCCTCTGACTCCAAATACAGCACTCTTTATCATGTTACTTCCCAATTATATTATATTAATAATATAATAATACTCATCATCCATGGTAGCCCATGATCCAAACCACTCATGAGATTTACTTTGTCTCCTTTCTAAAGCATCCCTAGGGCCATTAATGAAAAAGCTCAACCAAAGAGCCACTGAGCCAGGTGATGAATTAACATTCAGTAAAGAAGGACTTCCTTGAATTGACTTTGCTTGTTAATACAGAAATTTGAGCAATTGTGGAGAAACACAACTATTCCAGCATGGCTTTGAGACATTCTAAAAAGGATGTTACCTTCCAAGGTCTGGGGGAGATTTGTTGGGATCACAAAGGGAAATGGAAAGTAGTAAAGCAGAGAGGGGAGATGGAGAGAAGTAACAGAGGGGAGAGGATGGGCCTCATCATCCTGGAGTTGTCCTTGAGTTCCTGTTCTTCACTTTCCATGTGAACAGTTCAAGACATGAGCCCCTATCATTAAAATCACAATTAAAGCACCAAGAAAAACTTAATGATTTCATTGCTTTTGTTCAGGGATGGATGAGAATTTTTAAAATGGGAATTTAGAGGGAAAAGGCTGCTAGATGAGTATGCTTCACAGTGCCTAGAATAGGTCACTTGACCACTGGTGAGTGTTTATTTCTTAGTCTTCTGCAACAGCTTTCATCAATTTGTATCCCCCAATGTAGGTGTCCTCTAAAGACTTTCTAATGACCTTCTTCTGTTCTCATTATATGCCCTCTGTCAAGGAATTTATTCTTTTATATGTGTTCAACTATTATTTCTCTACAAATGATTCCAAAATTTATATCCATCCCTGCTCTCTCCTGAATTCCGGTTCCATATCACCATCTGACCTCTTCCTAACTTCTCAGTTTCTGTCCAAGGCACTGACATCTTTATAATCACTCGGAGTCATTCCTGACTCTTTATTCTTTTTCCTTCCCATATCCAATAGGCTAATAACTTTTCAGTTCTTCATCACATCTCTTAATGAAGCTTTCATGATTTTCCATATTGATCTTTTGGTCCACTAAAACCTGATTCAACCTAAAACTAATCTATACAGGGATCCCAAAAGTCTTAGTGCAATTTTGAGTTGTTGAAGCTTAAAACTGCATTAAGATTTTTTTGGACATTCTGTACAAACAAAGAAATTATTGTATATCTGCTTACTTGTTTATGTATATTATACCTCCAGTACAATGCAAACTCCTCAAAAAAGGAACTCTTTTTTCTTTTGTTTTTGAATCTCCAGCATCTGACACTGTCATATGAACATAGGTCATTAATAAATACCCATGGCATTAGACAGTACTCAGTTCTCATTATCTAAAATCCTTTAGTAGTCTGGTTGAAGTTTCAGGTCTGTTATCTACTATATACTTTGTTTAAGAGAACCTAGCTGGCCTTTAGAATGTAAACATTTGCTCACAACCATGAGGCCCCACCATGCCCTCTTTTCATGCTCTGTTCCCCATAGAATTCTGTTCTTTCTTCTGTGCTTATATAATGGACTTGTAAGCTCAATATGAGCCAGTAATGTGTTGTCACAAACAGAAAAGCTGATACAATCTTAGAATGAATTAAAAGAAGTATAATATCTGGAATGAGGTAAGTGACAATCTGTTTACATCCATCAGCAAAATGGATCACCAGAGAAGATAATTAGGATGACCAAAGGACTAAAGACCACTCTGTAAGAAAATGGGATGGAGGGATTAGGGATAAATATGGTGCAGTAAACAGAATGAGCAAGAGATTTGGAATCAGGCATCATTGCTTTAACTCCCTCTTTTGCAATGTGATGTAAGGCACATCATTTAACTCCTTTAGGTCATAAATAAAATGGAGTTGGACAAAATGGCCTCTAAGGCCCCTTCAAGGTCTGATCAATGATCTGGCCATCCTGTTTGGAACTCAAAGAAAAGAAGGCTTGAGGAGACATGATAGAAATCTTCAAATATTTAAAGATTTGTCATGTGAAAAAGAGATGACTTGGATCTAGAGGCACAACTAAGCTCAGGGTGTGAATGTGATAGGCAGGCAGCATGTTATTGTGGAAACTGCTCTGAGTTGAATTCAGGCAATTGGGGTTCAGATTCCAGTTCTGCAACCTGTGTATCCTTGGACAAGTCATTTCTAAACCTCAGTCCCCTCACCCATTAAATAAGATCACTGAGGCTTTCATACTACTCTAGGATCATCATTTAAAACTGGAAGAAACATCAAAGACCATGAGTCTGACCTCATAATTTTTAAGATGAATAAAATGAGAACTGATGTTTAAGTGACTTGATCAAGATCATAGAGCTAGAAAGTGGCAGAATCAGGATTTAAATCCAGGTTATCTAAAGCTAGTGTGCTTATCAATTGTACCACATACACTACTAGAAAGAAAATCTTCTTAATACACCAATCCAAAAATTTAATGCACTGTCTCAGAGCAGGATAATGAGTTCCCTCTTACTGGAACTAAAGGCAGAGGCTAGATGGTGAGTTATCAGTCAGTTAGTCAATAAGCCTTTACTCTGTATTTTATATGTGCTTCATTTCCTGTAATTGAACTGGATGCTTTTTGAGGTTCCTTCCAAATCTTGGTTTAAGATTCTATGATTATGTTGAGTTGCCTTGGAAGTCCAAGAAGGTCTCAACTCTTGTCATTATTTCATCATTCTTTCAGTTCTGGTCTTAACTAATGCATGAAAATGATACCCTGAAAACTTTACCTCATATTCTCAAGACCTGGTTTCATAGATATGACCTTCAGCCAGCTCAATGATTTGATGGAATGGCAATGTTTTTAGTTGCTTTAATTACTCTCCATCCTTGCTACTGTTAGAAATGCCTCTATTGAACGCTGTCTTTCACCTTTCCCCACTGCCTCCTCAAAATCTTAAGCAGAGAGAGAGTCAGCTCACACATCCCCATCTACATCAGTTTCCAACCCTGGCTCTCTGCCTGGGGACAGTGAGCTTCCTCAGCTTCTCTCCCTGAAATACAGAGTGATAAATGAGGCAGTGGCTATAAGAGTGTGTGATGCTATGCCAAATACAGGCACTGTCTAAATCCAAGTATGGTGTTGTTATTGTTGAAAAATATAATCACCATCCTTCCTCCTTTAATTACCCATAGTCATCTGTTTGACCCAACCAGGTTTTTGATTTGGCCTGCAATCAACTCTTCCTGCCCAAGTCTCAGCATATCCTCCAGCTGGAGGGAAAGGGGCAGGACCATGGAGGAGGGAAGAGGTGGAAGTTGTGATTGATCTTCAGCCCATCTGAGAAGTAGGGAGCAAAGACTTTGGCAGTCAGATACTTTCACTCCAGGACTCTTCTGATCACAGTGCCCCAGGACCCACCTCCACCTCTAAACCAAAAGGTAAAACTAATGGCAAACCCAGTCCTAGTCTATCAGAGAAGGGAGCCCCTGACAAAGCCACCAGGAATGGTAAAAATCACAGTCAAATATCACTTGCTGACAAGATCAGAGACATGTGATGGAGACATTGTTTGGTGGTATTTTTTTCTCTAAGGCTTCCTCTCCTTATCATCTCCAAAAGACTATGAGAGTGAAGAGGAGAGAGATGGGCACATATTCGGAAAGCAAAAGAGAAGTTCAGAGAGTCAAATCCACTATAGTTGAAACTAGCCCCAATCAGAGACCCATGAACTATTCCTCCTCTTCTAATCCCACCCCCAGCCTTCAGGAAAAAAATATGGTGAGAAATACAAAATCAGCAGGTGACATTGTTATTAATACCAGAGCTCTCACATACCGAGCAGTTTAAGGAAGGGGGTGGAGAAGCTCACATCAGAAGGGCTATTTCTGAGTGGGGACAAACCACTCAATACTGCCAAGATGAGCAAGGCCCCCATTCACTGCCCTCCACCCCTCTCCACTGTTTACAGTAAAACTTCATCACAAGATGCTATTAAGCTTGGCAGTTACTGTAAATGCTACTGTAGCTGTTGACTTCCAGAGCCCCAGGAAATTTCATATAAGACAGAGTGGCTTCAGCCAGAAGACCCACACCCTCTGCTCATTTCTCCTCAGGAAGAAGAAGGTGCCCTAGAAAGGGATATTAACCACATGGGGGGGGTGGGAGAAGTTGGTTTGCTTCTCACCTACTCCCAAACCCTCCACCCACTTGGATTGAGAGGAGCTATAATGAAGTCAGCCAGTCTAGGGAGTTGATGAGGGTTGTGTTCAAATATAAGATGGAAATCAGCTCAAACTATTATGAGGAAGACTAGGGATCCAGAGGTTAAGAGCTACTCTATTTGGATAAGCTATGAATTCAGATTCAATTATATTCAATTCCATTCAACAAATAGTTATTGGAAATGTATTTTATTCCAGACATTCTGTGGAAATGCAAGGAGAAATGCAAGAGAAATGCAAGAAATGCAAGGAGGCCCTTAAGAAGCTTATATGTGGGGAGCGGGGTGGAGAAGAGGGAAAGAAGAGAGACAGAGATATACAAAGTAAAATGAAAGTAATTTTCTGGAAGGAACACTAAAAATGGTAAGGTGTTGGGAAAAGTGGGGAGGAAGGAAGATCTTGCTGAACTGTGAAGGAAGCTAGGAATTTCAAAAGTAGAGGTGAGGAGGAAGAGCATTGTTGGTATGGGAGGATGGTCACCTCTACAAAAGCTAGGGCAGTAAGAGATGGAATGTTGCAGACAAGAAATATTAAGGAGGTCAATTTATATGGCCAATCTAGATAACTAGTACCTCTGGAGGGGATGGGGGTAAGAGAAGACTCATGTGTACTGGGATTATCCTGACTGGTCACATTTGATTCATTTAGTACTTGCACAATACTCTACTTCTCTAACTTCTCATTTGGGCATGGAATCAGGAAGAAATGAGTTCAAAATCTGCCCTCTACCCATGATGAAAAATACTATACACCTCTAGAGAGAGAATTGATTAACTCTGAATGCAGATTGAAACACATTTACTTTTTACACTATTTTTACTGTTTTATCTTATTTGTGTTTCCTTTTGCAACATGACTAATAGTGAAAAATATTTTACTTGACTTAATACTTAAAGAGCATCTAAACATTTTCAAAGCACTTTCTACTTAATATTCATATGAGGAAGATAAGGAAATATTATTATTCCCATTTTATATAAGAAAACCGATTCAAATGCTCAAAGTAATATATAAATGTAAGTTATTTTTGCTGGTAATTAGAGAAAGAGGAGGAGTAAGGGAAGGAGGAGGGTGAACGGATTTGCCATAGGTCAAGCAACTAATGAGATTTAAATGAGATTTTTGACCCCAGGTGTCTAGGTTTTAAGCTCCACACTTTCCATCAACCCATTGCTCCCTTTCTGAAAACTCCCAGTTCCCCAGCTTTATCTCAGTTCCATCTTCAAGGGGTAAAATGCCAGTATCCTTGCCTAACAAACATCCTGAGCCAAGTTTGATCTGGAAGTGTCAGACCTGATTCTGACCTGGCTAAGCCACATGAAGAAAAGCTGTCAACTCTCCCTTAGCCATGGGTGCACTCTCAACTCTGGTTTATCTGCTACAAATGGATAATTCCAGGTCAGCTGCTCCCATCACCCACCATACTCTTGACTCCCTCCTCTTACTGTCCAGCTGATATGTACTCAGGAAAAGCAAACTAATTTTAATAACATCCTAAACCAAACATAATTAGGAAAGTAGTTCTTCTAGAAAAAATCAGGTAATGCATTTCAAAACCAAACATAAATGATCCCCTCTGTCCCTTTCTTACATAGGAGTGTGACCTTGGCAATGCCCCTTCCTCTCCATTTCTTCACTGTAAATTGGAAATGGTGGATTATATGATTTCTAAGATCCTTTTCAGATCAAAATCTATGATCCTGTGATGTCCAAGTTCCAATCCAGCTCTAAATCCTAAAATTTTGTGAGTTTGGAGTTCACTATTATTCTAGAATATCCATGCCAAAGGGGAATCGAAAACTTTCCATTTTTTATTCATTTACTTCACTAATTTAATAAGAATTTTATGAAACCCCTAATATGTCCCTAGATCATGGGAATAATTGAGGGCTGGCCATCATTTTGGATAGACTTAGCCTAGACCAGGGGTGGAGAACCTTTTTTCTACCAAGGGCCATTTAGATATTTATAACATTATTTGAGGGGTATGCAAATTTATCAACTTAAAAATTATTCTTCTATAATTGGTCAAACATTTACTTGATTCACTCCCCAAAAAGCTCCAATTTTTGCACCAAGGGAGGTAAAAAATTTATTGAATTTATCTTATTTAAGTCTTACTTGTAGTTGCCTTGGCAGTACCAGACCAAATGATTTCATGGACTTTATACAGCCCTAGGTTGGATATTCCCCACCTCTGTTCTAGACCCCTGACCCCCAAAACTCAACCTTTCTCAGAGAAGGACATTATTGTTTATTTCCCTAGGTTCATATGGAAGGACTAAATGCTGCAAATACAAGTGGTAGAAAATAGAGATGAGGAGGGAAATGATGGTCAGAAGCAGTATATAAGAGAGTGCGGTAGTAGCTATAACTACAACAGTCTGCCTGACTCCCTGTTCCCAAACCCCTACCCCAATACCTTATTACAGCTCTACTCCAACAACTGAACACTCACAACAACTGCCTGTAAATTTATCTCTACTCTAGATTTTGAGACCAATCCTCCAAGAAGTAAAGATATAAGAAGCCTTATGACAGAAGCTAACTGACTCAAGTATTGAGTTAATCTGGTTCCTGGTCCTGCTCTGACCTTTAAGTCAAATCAAGACAAAGTCAACATTTATTAAGAAGCAACTATGTGTAGGGTACTGTGTTAGGATCTGGAGGTATAAAGCCATAAATGAAGGTACTCCTGACATCAAGGTCCTTACACACTAATGAGAAGAGGGGAGAAGACAGTGCTACAATATATATGCAGATAAACAAAAACAAAATAATTTGATGAGGGGCAGAGCATTAACAACTAAGGGTCCCCACGGGGAATAGCACTTGAGTTGAGTCTTGAAGGAAGCCAGGGATCCTAAGAGACAACTATGAAGAGAGAATATATACCCCATGTGTGTGTAGGGGGGGCAACCTAGACAAAGTCACAGAGATAGGAGACAGAATATTCAGAAAACAGCATAATTTCAGAGAGCATGTGGGGAAGACTAGCAAAGTACATGGTAGCTAGATTGCTGGAAGACTCTAAATGCCTCTATGATGGGTTTTTATTTTATTCTAGAACAGCAGTTCTCAAAGTATAGCCTGGGGACAGGAGTCCCTGAGATCTTTTCAGGGGATTCTATAAGATAAAAATACCTATTTTCATAATAATACTAATATGTTTTCATTTCTAAAATGCTATCAGTAGATAAAACTCACATAAACAAAAGCTCTTGAGGGGGATTCTCAATAATTTTTAAAGATGTAAATGAGTCCTGAGATAAAAAACCTCAAGAAATGTTTTTCTAGGGGTGGCTAGGTGGCACAGTGAATAGAGCACCAGCCTTGGAGTCAGGAGCACCTGGGTTCAAATCCGACCTCAGACACTTAATAATTACCTAGCCGTGTGGCCTTGGGCAAGCCACTTAGCCCTATTGCCTTGAAAAATCTAAAAAAATGTTTTTCTAGGCATAAAATGGAAACTACTGAAGATGTTTGAAGTGCAAGAGTGATGCAAGAAGACTTCTGTTTTAGGAATATTAGTTGGACAGCTTGGCAGAGTTCAACTGGGTTCTCGAAGGTTCCACTGGCAAAGCACAAGTTCTGACAGGTTCTGCCAGATTGTAAAGGATTTGAGTATGAGGTAATATTGGGGAGTTCATTACCTGGGAAATCACTGAGGAGTTGGGTTGGGCTTTTTTGTCTGTTTGTCTTTTGATTATAAAAACTCATAAAATGAAGGGAAGCACAAAACATCCCTATATGCTGTGCTAACTCCCTCCTCTTTGCTAAGTATTGTTAACAGAATGTTGGGAAAGAATAAGTATAGCTGACTAGAATCACAAAACTTTTTTGGTTCATTTTTAATACTGATTTAACTGTTGGTACTCTAAATAGGAAATCCTCGTCCAGAAACTAACAAGCAGACATATTACTGAAAAAACTGAATAAAAAATCTTGATATTCTTGCTATAAACATGAGCAAAAAAAGAAACACTATTGAATCTAATGAATAGATAGTTTACAATTTCTCCTCAATTCCTCTCCTTCCCTCACCCCCATATCTAAGCAGGTGCAAAATCTTCCTGTACCTATCTTCACAACATCTCTCACAACCCCTTTCTTCATACATTCAAAAATCACCCTCATTCAGGTTCTCATCACCTCTTTTCTGAACTATTGCATTCACTCAGGTCTCTCCCCATTCTGATACAGTATTCATATTCTACTCAATAAACTCCAATAGCTCTCTCTTACTTCTGGGATCAAATATTAGCTATCTTTTTTGTCATTTGAAACTTTTTATAACCTGACCCCAACTTACTATATTTTTTACTATATTTATACATAATAGATGTATTTTATATTCACTACAGTCCTACCAAACTGGTCTTCATATAGTTCATCAACTGTAACACACCCTCTTCTAACTTTGCACCTTTGTATAGCCAGTATTATACATTGACTCTGACACCATGATGTTATTTTGGTATTTTTGGATTATAAAGGATAAGGATAATCCTGTTCTTCATGGCTTAAATACTGTCCTAATTCAACTCCATTTCTAAGCATCCTTCTACCTATATGGTACCTTTCCTGAGCCTCCTAGCTGCTAGGAACTTCCCCCACCAATGTTACCTTCTATCTATTGGTATATTTTATCCATGTTGCCTCCATTGTCCAAATCAGATATTGGCAAAGGATGACCCAAGGGCCAAATCTATCCAGTTTTTTGTGACTGGGGAGTTAAGAATGGTTTTTACACTTTTAAAAATAAGATTTTATTGATTAAAATTGCATATAGAAGCAAGCATCTGATTTGGCTCTTGGCATATAGATTGCCAGTCTCTGTCCTAAACTTTAAACTACTTATGGTAAGGAGCTATTTCACTTTTTTAACCTAGCAGTTAGCAAAGTAATTGGCACACAGGGCAATCAAAATTGATTGATTAAAGAAGTAAAATAAAAGAATTAGAAATTTGGTGGGGGCAGGGGAAAGGGAATATCTAATGGCAACGTGGAAATCAGAGCCAAGATGGCAGAGCATCAGGAAGAAATGCACCATAATTCCCCAACCAAAGCTCTTCCCTAGAGATCTGAATCAGACTGAATTTTTATTGGAAAACAAAGTAAAAAAATCAGAGTAAGTTTTTTTTCCAGTCCAGAGCAGCTCAGGAAGACAAAAATGTCTATAAACACTAGGAACAGGACAAGAAGCATATCACTGCAGAGCATTACACAGTGCCCAGGGACTGAAAGGGAATCAAGACTGAGCATTGGAAAAAGATCCCAGAATATCCCTGAATTAATTCAGTATCATTTCTGACTGAGGGACTAATCTGCACATAGGGGGTAGTGATCATTAGTGAACTCTAGCTGTGTCCTAAGCAAAGAACAGTAGCTGCATGGCTCAGTTCCTAACAACAGGACAGAACACCGTTTTGACCTCCAGGTCAGGATGGAAGCCTGGAGTGGAATAAACAAGGTAGGAGTTTCAGACTAAATAGAAGTTTGCAGTTTAGTCACCCTGAACCTATACAGCCTCCCAGGGTACTAATAACCTGAGTCTAACCATAGGTTACCGAATCTTCCCCACTAGGGACAAAATGACAGACTACTTACAAGGTCAGGAACTTAAAGAGCTCAGACAAGAAGGGCAGTGAACAGACTTATGAATCACATAACGTTAAGATCAGTGAAAGCTTTCAGAGACTAGAATAGTAGAAGGATGTAAGAGGACAAGAAACTTAGGACAGATATCATCCCTCTCCCCCAGAATTACAGAGAGTCCTATAATATTTAAGAAGAATGTTGGATGAAAGAACAAACAAAAAAACAAGAACCCACAGTAAAAAACTAACTAGGAAAGTTCAAGTCACAAATAGGAAAAAAACCTGTCTCATAAAATCTATAAGCAAGCCTCCAGGAAATATGTGGCTTAGATATAAGTCCAACTAAAATATCCTGAGATCCTTAAAGTGAGAGTTTTTAAAAAGAGTTTAAAAATATTTCTTCAGTATTTTTTTTGTACGTCCTTCACCAAGCTGCTGACTTGGTTTTCATGATTTTCCTACATCACTCTTATTTCTTATCAAAATTTTTCCCTCCACTTCCCTTACTTGATTTTCAAATTGCTTTTTGAGCTCTTCCAAAGTCTGAGCCAAATTCATATTTTTCTTGGAAGCTTGGGATGTAGAAACTTTGATTTTGTTATCTTCTTCTGAGTGTGTATTTTGATCTTCTCTATATGACTATAGTAGCATGGTCAGATTTTTTTCTTCTGTGTTTTGCTCGTTTCCTCAGCCTATGACTTAATCTTAACTGATTGTTAAGGTGGGGTTCTGCTTCCAGAGGGGAGAACTTTGAGTTCTTCTCTCACCCCAGTGTGTCAGAGTTTTTCCTGCTGACCTTTCAAGTTGATCTACAAGATTTAGTCTAGGGATTTACAAAATCCCTAGACTGAGAGGTCTGGAAACTACCACCACTGCCACTGACCCAGTCACTCAACTTCTTATTCCTGGATAGCTGGAGGTGATTCACTCCGGTCACTCATGTAGCTCTCTTTGCAGACTCTGTGCTCCTTTACTACCCCAGTGCAGGATACCCTTCCTGCTGATCTTCCAAGTTGTCTTGGGCTGGAAAATTGTTTCACTCAGTCTTTTTGTGGGTTCTGCCACTCTAGAACTTTGTTAGAGTCATTATTTAAAAGTATTTGGAGTGGTTTAGGGGAAAGCTTAGGTGAGTCTCTGCCTGTACTGTGATATCTTGATTTCGAATCTTAAAATTATTTGAAAAAAACAAAAACAAAATGAGAGAGGTATAGGAAATGAATGGGAAAGTAAATGAGAGCTGGGGAAAATATATGAAGAGAGAATTAAAAAGCTTATAATAGAAAACAGGCCTTTACCTAAGGTAATAAATTCCTGAAAATTAAAATTGATCAAAAAATAAGCTAATAACATGAGACAAAATATTAAAACAGTTAAAAGAAAAAATAAAAGAAAATATGAAAATAACTGCCATAGACAATAGATGAAATGGAGAGAATTTAAAAATCAAAGGACTATCTCAAAGTTTAAAAAGATCCAAACAAAAAACAACCTAGACACCATATTTCAAGAAATTATAATGGGGCAGCTAGGTGGCGTAGTAGATAAAGCACCATCCTTGGAGTCAGGGAGTACCTGGGTTCAAATCCGGTCTCAGACACTTAATAATTACCTAGCTGTGTGGCCTTGGGCAAGCCACTTAACCCCATTTGCCTTGCAAAAAAAAAAAAAAAAACCTAAAAAAAAAAGAAATTATAAGAGAAAACTGCTTAAGTTTTTACAACTGGAGATCAAAGTAGAAATTAAAAGAATTCACAAGTCACCTATTCAAAGAATCCCTAAAATGAAAATGGTGAGAAATATTGCAGTCAAAATCCAGAACTACCAAGTCAAAGAAGTATTCAGGTAGCAAAATAAATCTAGATTTACAACCAAGAATATCATAACCATCAGAAGTGAATATGATGTTATAGGAGAAAATGGATCTTCAATGAAATAGAGAACTTTTAAGCATGCCTGATGAAAAGGTCATAGCTGAGCAAAAAATTTGACATACAAACACCAGAGGCAAGACAAATATAAAAGAGTAAACATGAGTGAGTAATCATAAGGAACCAAAAAAAAAGGTCAAATTATAAATATTCTTAAGTGAAAAGTTGATAAATATATGGCCCCTCAGAACTCTAATTATTAATTGACAAGAAAGGTCTGTCTTTCTAGAATAAGAATGAAGATCAGAACAGCACAGGCCACATCCCAGCAAGCCAACATCAGTTACTGAAGATAACTCAATCAGAGATGACAACTTCCAGAATTCTCAGCCAACAGATGCAATGGATTCAGATGTAGCAGTACAAAAACCCTTAAAGTCTGGGACAAAACCCCTTCACCCTAGGAGCCCCACTTGAACATAAAGTAAGAGAACAAACAATAAGCTATAAAAATGAGCAAACTAAAAAAAGAATATGGCCATAGGAAATTATAATGGTAACAGGAAGATCAAAACCCAAACTCAGAAGAGGATAGCAATGCTGATCAAAATGATTCCATGAAAGCCTCAAAGAAATTATATGAGTTGGTGTCAGGACCAAAAAGATTTACTGTAAGAAATCAAAAGTATTTTTAAAAATAAAATAAATGGACTAGATTTGTGCCAGGAAGGAAGAGGTGATTCAAAATTAGAAAAACTATAAATATGATTGGTCACATAAATAATAAAAACAACAAAGCGCATATGATTTATATCAATCAATGCAAAAAAAAATGGTTTGTGACAAAGTACACTACTACTTCCTTTTTTTAAAAAAAAATAGAAGCTAGAAGACATAGCCAAGATAGCAAAGGCAGGGACTCATCTGAATTCTCACAAATTCCCCTCCAAACAACTTTAATATAATGTCTCAAAACAAATTCTGAAGTGGCAAAAAAAAAAAAAAAGGATAGGGTAAAACAAATTTCCAGTCCAAGACAACTTAGAAGTTTGTAATATAATTGAATAAGAGAGGTAGAGCAAAAATGGGAAAAGAAAAAGGATGCAAAAGAATCACAAAAAAGTCAATAGCTTGGTTAAAGAAAGAAGCATAAATGTACAAAAAATTATTGAAGAAAACAACTCCTTTAAAAGCAGAACTGGACAAATGGAAAAGGAGGGACAAAAGTTCTCTGAAAAAAATAATTCCTGGGGCGGCTAGGGGGCGTAGTGGATAAAGCACCAGCCTTGGAGTCAGGAGTACCTGGGTTCAAATCCGGTCTCAGAAACTTAATAATTACCTAGCTGTGTGGCCTTGGGCAAGCCACTTAACCCCATTTGCCTTGCAAAAAAAAACTTAAAAAAAACCCAAGAAAATAATTCCTTCAAAATTAGAATTGGACAAGTGGAGGCTAATTACTCCATGGACCTCAAGAAACAATAAAACTAAATGAAAAGAATGAAAAAAAATGGAAAAAAATGTGAAATATGTCATTGGAAAAACTGGAAAATAGATATAGGAGAGATAATTTAAGGATAATTTGACTACCTAAAAGTCATGATAAAAAAGAGTCAAGATATCATATGTTAAGAAATTGTTAAGGAAAGATGCCTTGCTATCCTTGAATCAGAGGGTAAAATATAAATTAAAAGAATTCATTGATCACCTTCTGAAAGAGATCTAAAAATGAAAATTCTCAGGAATTTTGTAATCAAATTCCCAAACTCCCCCATATCAAGGAGAATATATTCTAAGCAGTCAACAAGAAGCAATTTAAATATTGGTGAAACTGAATATAATCCTCTTTGGGAAGGGGGGAGGAATGTACATTAAATAAAATAAAGATATTTCAAGATGATGAAAAGACCAGAACTGTGCAGAAAAGTTGATGTCCAAATATAAGACTCAAGAGAAGCATAAGGAAAAGTAAACAGAAAAGAGAAATCATAAGGTATTCAATCTGGTTAAACTTTTTATTTTCCTATATAGGAAAATGATTCTAGAACCCTAAAAACATTATTATTATTATCAGGGCAATTAGAAGTAGTATACATAGGGGCGGCTAGGTGGCACAGTGGATAAAGCACTGGCCCTGGAGTCAGGAGTATCTGGGTTCAAATCCGGTCTCAGACACTAAATAATTACCTAGCTGTGTGGCCTTGGGCAAGCCACTTAACCCCATTTGCCTTGCAAAAACCTAAAAAAAAAGTAGTATACATAGAGCACATGTATAGTATAGTAGTAGTATACATATAGTAGTATACATAGAGCACACTTCACTAAGACGAAATGACATCCAATGGCAAAATTAGGGATAAGAAAGAGGGATTCACTGAGAGAAAGAGAAAGGAACAGACAGTATGAGGCAAAATATCTCACATTAAGAGACACAAAAGAGATGTTTTATATTGGCAAGACAAATGGGGGGAGGAAGACAACACTTGAACCTTATTCTTATCAGAATTGGTTAAGAGGAATAATATATGTATATATTATGGGTATAGAAATCTATCTTATACCACTTAAAAGTTAGAGGAGAGGGACATAGGAGAAAGAGAAGCTGTTAGAAGGGGGGAAAATTGGGGGAGGCAATACTTTTCTAAATACTTTTGAGGAGAAAGAGGGTGGAATGAAAGTGTGTGTGTGTATGTGTGGTGTGTATATGTGTGGGGAGAGAGGGAGGGAGAGGGAGAGGGAGAGGGAGAGTGAGAGGGAGAGGGGGAGAGAGAGAGAGAGAGAGAGAGAGAGAGAGAGAGAGAGAGAGAGAGAGAGAGAGAGAGAGAGAGAGAGAGAGAGAGAGAGAGAGAGAGAGAGAGAGAAAGAGAAGACTGACTTTTGGAGAAAATTGAATGGAAATAGAAAGGAATATGCTTTTTTCCCTAGTGGTACATGGTACCTACACAAAAATTGGCCATGTATCTCACAGTAGGTACAGAAAAGCAGACATTTTAAATGTATCTTTTTTTCAGATCTTAATGAAATAGAAATTATATTCAATAAAAAGTCATGGAAAATAGATGAAAATTGACTGATAAATACAGAATATAATCGTAAAGAATGAGTTTATCAAAGAACAAATCATAGCAAAAATTAATAATTTCATTAAAGAGAATGACAACAATGATATACCAAAATTTGGGGGATGCAATCAGAGCAGTACTTAGGATAAAATTTAGATCTCTAAATGCTTCCATCAATAAAAAAGAGAAAGAACAAATCAAAGAATTGGGCATATAACCAAAACAATCCCTAGCACAACTAGAAAAAAATAAAAAATCCTCATTTAAACCCCTAATTGGAAATCCTGAAAATAATGGGAGAAATAAATAAAATTGAATCCAATAATACAACCATTGTACTATAAAATAATACTTAAAGCTGGTGTTATAGAAAAACAATATAATAAACCATTGGTTAATTTGATATTTAAAATATATAAAGAATAAAACCAAACAACTAGAAAAATGTATAGGACGAGTTCACAACCAATGAAGAAGAAATTAAGTTAATACTAGGATTTTTGCCCAATTATGTGCCAATAAAAAAGATAATCTAAATGAAATGAAGGGATATTTACAAAAATATAAATTGCTCAGACTAATAGAAAAGGAAATAGAATACTTAAAGTATCTCCATCTTTGAAAAAGAAATTAAACAAGTCATCAATGAGCTCCCTAAGAAAAAATCCCCAGGAGCATATGGATTTACAAAAAGCAATTAATTTATCTCTTTTTTAAAATTTTTATTTATTTAAGGTCATGGGGTTAAGTGACTTGCCCAAATCAACACAATTAGGAAATTATTAAGTGCTGAGGCTAAATTTGAACTCAGGTCCTTCTGACTCCTGGGCCAGTGTTCTATCCACTGTGTCAACCTTGTGTCCCAAAAAGCAATTAATTTAAATACTATATTAACTTTTTGGAAAAATAGAAAAGAAAGAGTCCTACCAAATTCCTTTTCTGACACAAATATGGTGCTAATACCTAGATCAGGAAGAATAAAAATAGACTGCAGACCAATTTCCATAAAGAATATTAATGCAAAAATTTTAAATAAAGGTCTAGCAAAGGATTACAGCACTAGATCACATTAGATCACAGATGGGATTTATATCAGGAATTCAGAAGTGGTTCAATATTAGGAAAGCTATCAGTATAATTGACCATATTACTATACTAAATATTATACCATATATAATATAGTATACTACCATTATGCTATATATAATATATAATAATAACAAAACCAACAAAAGTCATATGATTATCTCAATAAATGCAGAAAAGCTTTGACAAAATACAACATAACCTATTTTAAAAACTAGATAACATAAGAATAACTGGGGCTTACTTTAAATGATAAGCAACATTTCTCTAAGATCAACAGTAAGCATTATAAGAAGAAAGAATGCCTGTCATCACTACTAGAAATGCAATAGCAATGAGAGAAGAAAAAGAAATAGAAGGAATATAAATAAGCAGTGAGAAAACAAAACTATCACTTTTTTGCAGATAACATGATGGTATACTTAGAGAACCCTAAGAAATCAGCTAAAAACAAGTTGAAATAATTAACAACATTAACAGTGTTATAGGTTGTAAAATAAACCCACCTAAATCATTAACATTTTTATATATTACCAACAAAATCCAACAAGAAAAGCTAGAAGGAGAAATTTCATATGAATTAACTGGAGGCAAAAAATAAATAAATTCATTAACTGGAGGCAATATAAAATGCTTAGGTGTCCACCTGCCAAGACAAAACCAGAAATTATATGAACACAATTATAAAACACTTTTCATATATAAAAATATATTTAAACAATTGGAGAGTTGTCTCACAACCTGGGGCCATCTTCAGTCATCCTTGTTTGTATCTGACCACTGGACCCAGGAGAACATGGGGCAGGTAACATTGCATAACACCTCATCACTCAAAGCCAATTCACTTGCTTTTTCATGGCATCACCTCCATGACATCATGGTCTTCTTTGAGAAAGAAGGATGAATATCATCATAATAAGAATAACAATTCTAAATTAATTTACTTGTTCAATACCATACCAATCAAAGCATCAAAAAAATTTATAGCCGCTAGAAAAAATGACAAAATTCATCTGGAAGATCAAAATGTCAAGAATATCAAGGGAATTAATGGGGAAAAAAGTGAAGTAAGGTGGCCTGGCCTCACCAGATTTCAAATTCTATTAAAAAAGTGGTAATCACCAAAATAATCTGATACTGACTAAGAGATAAGAGAAATTAATCAGTGGAACAGATTGGGTACATAATACAAAGTAGGTAAGGACCATAGTAATCTAGTGTTTGATAAGCACAAAGATCTCAGCTTCTGGGACAAGAATTCACTATTTGACAAACTGCTAAAAATAAAGTGAAAAGCAAGTTGCCAGAAACTTCATATAGACCATAGTAACTGCAGTAGGACCTATGACTGGAGAGGCAGGAACACTATCAGAGTCAGGATTTGCACTATCTAACAGAGGTAGCACAGGCAGACACTTATTGAAGGTACTCAACCCAGTTTGTGAGGGATTGTGCAATCTGAAGTGAAGCATAGCTCTGCTTCCCTTCACTGCATATCCTAAGATAAGATTAAAATTGGTACATGATTTAGACATAAACCATAAGCAAATTAGGGGAGTATGCTATAGTTTGTCAGATCTATGGATAAGGGAAGGATTTATAAACAAACAAGAAACAAAAAAGCATTATGGATTGTAAAATAGATTGTTTTGATTACATTAAATTAAAAAGTTCTTGCACAAAACAAAATCAGTGCAGCCAAGATTAAAAGGACAGCAGAAAAGGGAGAGGGAGAATTTACATACAGTTTCTCTTATAAAGACCTCATTTTTTAAATATATAGAGAATGAGTCAAATTTATAAGAATGAGTCGTTTCCCAATTGATAAGTGATCAAAGGATACAAACACAATTTTCAAATGAAAAAATCAAAACTTTCTCTAGTCAAATGAAAAAATGCTCTCAACTACCATTGATTAGAGAAATGCAAATTAAAACAACTCTGAGGTACCATTTCACAACTATCAGATTGACTAACATGACAGAAAAGTAAAATAACAAATGTTGGGGGAAGAATGTGGGAAAATGGGATGCTAATGCATTTTAATAGAGTTGTAAACTGATTCAACATATTCTTTGACCTAGCAATAGTATTACTAAGTCTATATCCCAAAGTTTTTTTTTAAATGGCTTATATGTTCAAAAATGTTTATAGCAGGTCTTTTTGGGCAACAAAAAGGCACATATTAATAAAATTGTTTAGATGATTTGGAGGGGCTGCCTTTACCCATTCACTTAAGCACTAATACCTTTGACATCACAGAATTTTTGTGATAGAATTAGTACATTTGCCACCTGCACTGTCACACTTATTGAGGAAGATATCAGCTTCATTCTTAATTATATCTTTGATGACCCAATTCAATAAATGTTTATTGGACAATTTTTTTAGGCTTTTGCAAGGCAAATGGGTTTAAGTGGCTTGCCCAGGCCACACAGCTAGGTAATTATTAAGTGTCTGAGACTGGATTTGAACCCAGTTACTCCTGACTCCAAGGCAAGTGCTTTATCCACTACACCACCTAGCCGCCCCAGGACAATTTTTTAAAAGTATATCAAGAACCAAAGAGAAAGAGATTCAATGAGATCTACAGGAAGAGATGCATGATAATCAAAAAGAGATGGAAAAACTTCAGAAAGAGTTGGAAGCACAAAGGTATATCTTGAGATGCAAGAGAAACTGGAAAGGACATAAGAGAAACAGCAAAGAATGCCCCCCCCCCCAATGGGGTACAGTAACATAGAATACCATGGAGCTACCAAGACATGCAGAATTTGAACAAAAAGTAGAAAACTGACAACAAGATCCACAAGGAGAAAACCAAAATGTACATGGGAACATGACCAAAGAATTAAAGAAGAGCTAGAACACCTACATACAATTAAACAACATGATGCTAGAAAGAGAACATTTAGAATCAGTGTATTAAAAAAGTGCAAGTAATGAATGAGATGCACCTTGTCATTTCCTTTCTATATACTGGGGTAGATTACTAGAAAATTCAGATTTTCTGTTTGCAGTCAGACACCAGTTCCATTGACTTGTCATTAGCTAATCTCATTCCATTTGAGTAAATGAACTCTCCTTGGCCAGTGTAGGTTAAGTATAGAAATATTCAGTTATTCTGAGCCTCACCTATTCATATTCTAATCTACCTTTCTCTCTGGTTGGTACTTGTTATATGTAACACTCTACTGATAATCAATTTGGAGAAGAGGTTTTCAACCTGTATGGAGTTATCTATCAAGCACAAAGAGCAAGAAATAAATGCATATATTAATAAAAATGTTTTAGATGATTTCAAGGGACTACCTTTCCCTACTCACTTAATCACTAATACCTCAGGCTTTACAAGTTCACATATATTTCTTGTCAATCAGCTTAGTTGATATCCCACAATGTTTATGCGATAGGATTACTACATTTTGCCAACTGCACTGTCAGTCCCACTGAGGATGCCACATATAATTCTTTTTTTTTTGCAAGGCAAATGGGGTTAAGTGGCTTGCCCAAGTTCATACAGCTAGGTAATTATTAAGTGTCTGAGGTCGGATTTGAACCCAGGTACTCCTGACTCCAGGGCTGGTGCTCTATGCACTGCGCCACCTAGCTGCCCCCATAATTCTAATTACACCTATGATGATCCAATTCAATAAATGTTTGCTGAACATTTTTTTTAAAAATCAACCAGGGAATGGATGAATAAATTGTGGTATATGATTTTGATGGAATCCTATTGAGCTATAAGAAATGATGAGCAGGATACTTTTAGAAATATTTGGGAAGACTTACATAAACTGATGCAAAATAAAGTGAGCAAAACCAGAACAATTGTGCAATGATCAACTGTAAATGACTTAGTTGTTCTTAGCAATACAACGATCCAAGATAAATCCAAAGGAATTATGATGAAAAATGTAATCTGATTCCAGAGAAAAAACTGATAGAATTTGAATGAAAATCAAAGCATATTTTTTACCTTTTTTATTTTTTATGTTTTTGTTTGTATTTTTTTACAACATGACTAATATGGAAATATATTTTACATTATACAAATGCATTATATATGTATATATATACATATACACACATATATATCAAATTTCCTATCTTCTTGGGGAGGACATTTGTGAAAGAAAGAGAGAATTTTGAATTCAAAATTTTTAAAAGTTAATGTTAAAAATTATTTTACATGTAATTTAAAAATAAATTAATATAAACAGAAAAAATAATATGCTAATTAGTATCTGCATAAAACCAATAACCAACATTATTTATAATGAGGATGTTAGAGATCTTTCTGGTAAGATCAGGAGTAAAGGAAGGATATCTATTCTTAACACTAATGTTCAATATTTTGCTAAAAAAGTTAATTATAGCAATAAGACAAGAAAAATAAATTGAAGAAAAAAGCATAAGCAAAGAGGAAACAAAATTATCCTTTTTTACAGATAAAATTTGCTTGCCAAAATAATTAAAAAGTTAACCAGAATTGCAGGATATATAATAAAACCACACAAATCATAAGCATTTTTTTGTATTCTATTTAAAATAAATACTTCTATAAGTAAGAGATACTTCAGGGTTATTTAGCAGACATTTTCTCTAAAATTTCTTAAGCCCTTCCAAAACAAAAATTATACATCAAAGGTAAAGCAGCTTCAACTATTTTCATGATCTAGGACATCCAGAGTCCAAAAGAAGGTAAAACAAACAAAAACCAGGAACTGAAGCTCATTGACCCTGATTTTACTCAGCACTCATCTGTCATCAACTATGCTAGTCTCAGTAATACCAGATTAACACATCTGAGGATATATAAAGACTTATCAAAACCTCGACCCTGACTCCAGGTTTGAAAGTTCATTGGGGTCTTGACCATTCAATTTGGCCACAGTCCTTCAGTATCAAAAACCTGTCAGAGTAAGCAACCAGGAAGTACCAGTGCTGTAAAGCTCTGAACTATCTGAACCAGGGAAAGCAAACTGAACTGCTCAGTCTGGGACAAATACTGAAAACACAAATGGAGTAGAATAGGAGTCCATAACAGAGCACCTTACATGTGGGTTGCTATGCAGTAGACTACCACATTAGAAGAGGGAAGAAAGGAAAGCATATAGGTAGGGCCATTTCTGACCACCTAAAATCCAATCGGTGTAAAAACCTAATCTGGCCAACTGTGATTTACCTAATACGAGGAAAGGCTCAGGTGCTTTGAGATCCAGTCACTAAAGAAACTGCAGAGAAGAAAAAACGTTAGGAAATGAGTGTTAAGGAAAATAAAAGCGGGGGGGGTGACTTAAAAAAACCAAAGATTTCAAGAGCAAGCAATCTCAAAGATTTTGGATATAAATAGATAAATCAATAGAAAAACAGTAAAATCAAAGGTAATAAGATCTAGTAAATGAGTTTAAGCACCTAAGAATAAATACCGCAAAATGGAGAAAAATGACCTAATACTTGATGAGGCAAAAGACCCTGTGGACTTTAAAGAGAAATTGAAATCACAATATACTGCTGAATGGTTTAAAGAAGATGTGAAAATTAGGAGAGTAACATTTATGTCCTGCACAACAAAAATAATGAGCAGAATAGGAAAATTTGAATCTACAATGGCAAGCCATACCAAAGAAACAAGACAGAATGATATATATATATATATATGTACATATATATATATATATATATATATATATATAAAATACTTGTGTGTCTCCCTGTCAAGACAAATACAATAACTGTATGAAAACAAGTACAAAGCACTCTCTACACAAAAAAAGATCTAAATAATTGGAAAAATAGTAATTGTTCATGTGTAGGCTGACCCAATTTTTTAAAATAATACTAACTAAATTAGTTTACTTATTCAGTTCCATATCAATCAAACTTCCAAAGGATTACATTATAGAGCTTGACAAATGAATGAGAAAAATTCATCTGGAAGAACAAAAAGTCATAGAAAGGAAATTGATTTTTTAAGTGGGAAGGAAGATATCAAATTATAGTACAAAACCATAATCAACAAAACAATATGATACTACAAAAGAAATGTAGAAGTTGATCAATGAAAAAATTAGGTAAACAGTATATGGAAGCAAATGAACCCAGTAGCCTAGTCTTTAATAAACTCAAAGATCCCAATTACTGGGACAAACACTCACTAGTCAACAAAAATTATTAGGGAACTAGAAAACAGTCTGGCAGAACTAAGCATGCATCAACATATAATGGCTTATGTCAAGCAAACTCCAAATGAGTACATGATTTAGACATCATAAATAAATTACAGGTGTATGAAAGAAAACAATTATCAGATCTATGGATGAGAACAAGTTCATGACCAAGCAAGAGACAGAGAGAGATTCAAAGGAGATAAAAATGGACAGTTCTGATTATATTAAATGATAAAAGTTTTCACACAAATAGAACCAATGCAACTAAAAGTAGAAGAGAGCCAGGATGTTGAGGGTAAATATATGCAACAAAGTTTCATTTCTCATATATATGTAGGCAACTGGTTCAAATTTATGAGAATAAAAATATTTCCCCAATTAATTCATGGTCAAAAGAGATGAATAGGTAGCTTTTCAGAGGCTGAAATTCAAGTTATCTATATTTACATGAAAAAGACTCTAAATTACTAATAGCTAGAGAAATGAAAATTAAAGCAATTCACACACATCAGATTAGCAAAGTTGACAGAGAAAGGAAATGACAAATGCTGGAGAAATTATAGTAAAACAGGTAGATAAATGCATTTTTGATTGAGCTATGGATTGGTTCAGTCATTCTGGAATACAATTTGCTACTCTGCCCTAAAAATCAGTGAAACCCTACTAGATATATGCCCTCAGAGAAAACAAAAGAAAAAAAAGCATACATTCAAAAATATGTATATAGCAATTCTTTTTGTGGTGGCAAAACATTGGAAACTGGATTGTAGGGAAGGTTCTATATTGAACAAGTTGTGGAATATGAATGTGATGACTACAAGTAAGCTATTAGAAATGATATAGAAGATAGTTTCAGAGAAGAAAGACATAAACTAGTGCTAAGTGAAGTGAACAGAAACAGAAAGACAATTTATACATTATAAATAATATCATATAATCAAAAAATACTTTGAAAAACAGTAACTTTGATGAACAAACTGACCAATCACAATTTCAGAGAACTCACAATGAAATATGCTAACCACCTTCAGAGAGAGAGAGAGAGAATAAGATTTTTTTTTGGAGGGGGAGGGAAGGACTGGGCATAACTATTGTGGGGATTAGTTTTTAATATATTTGAAATACACATACATATGCATATACATATATATTTATAAGTTTTTTCTTGATTTCTCAATGGGAGGGGAAGGGGAAATGAGGAGAGAATTTAGAAGAAAAGATAAATTGAATTAGAATATAGTAAGCAAAAGTAAAGGTAACATGAAATTTCATTTCATAGGAATTCATCTTATATTTCAATTTATATATGTTAAACATTTACAAAAAATATCTACCCTAAAGATAATTGCATTTTCTGCACCAATACCCATTGAAAAGATGTAAGAAGTAAAGAAATTCTTTGAAAACCATCCAAATTAAATCAGCTTCTCTCAGTGATTTTTGATTCTTGGACATAGGAAGAACTGAGGAAAAATATGTAGATATATAGATTAACTGGTTCACCAAGGGGCCAAGATGTGGAAGGGAGAAAAGTACAATCAGTTCAGGAGGGTGGCCTCCATAAGAACCAAGAATTAAGGAAATTATGGGATCATGAGGAGGACAAATAACAGGCTTATCATTTATTTATAAGTCAGAGGGAAAGTTGGAATAATAAAAGATGATGATAAAGGAATTTTGGTTCATTAATGTTAAAGTAGATGTGTTTGATACCAAGATGAAGGTATGAAGATATATGTGTATAGATGAGGAGAGTTGGATGATTGGTTCATAGAAAAAGAGTAAAGTGAAAAACTGGAAAGTTAGGGTAACAGAGTATCAATATGTATGTTGAAATCCCCTTTATGCTGTGTCATTGGGAAAGAGTCAGATCAAAGTGAGTACAAGAAGAAGGAAAGACTAGGAAAAAAGATTTAAGATGAGAGAAAGTTTACTACTTTTGGAATAATCATTTCATAGTGTAAGGTTGAAGGGATACTATAGGACTATATGGAATTCTACTGTCTCAAAATAAGTAAAATCACAATGGAGAGAGGCATAGTGGACCTAAATATTCTACAGTGTTTTACCAATTTGTGCAGGAAATATCGCATAAAAGATTTCATCAAATACACACACACACACACACACACACACACACACATCCAGAAATGGTGGGTCAAGTTGCAAGCAAAACATAAGCAAGAGACAACCAAGTTTGTTCTATTTGTATTCACACAGGGTGAATATAGAGTGATCTAATTGTTTTCATACAATGACAAGAAATCTAGAAGAAACCCATCAAAATCCCCCTATATGTCAAGCAGAGTGAGACTGAACAGTGGTAACCTTGGAAAGAACAGTTTCAGTAGTGAAGTGGGGTCAGAAGCCATAGTACAAGAGGTTATGGAACGGGAGGTAAAGAAATGGAAATAATAAGTATAAATGATTCTTTATACTATTTTAATTATAGACATAAGGGCCAAGTCAAAGTTTTATGAAATCAGAGGAGAGCTGTGATGATGATGATGATCATTCTTGAAGAAGACCATGATATCATGGAGATAATGCTATGACAATCACATGAATTGGACTTGACTGAGGTGTATCTGTGCTAAGTCACTAGTCTCATTTTCCCCTCCAGACTCTGAGTCCAGTGGCCAGATATGAATCAGGATGATGGTCCTGGATTCAAAGCAATCAGGGTTAACTGATTGGCCCAAAGTCACACAGATAGTGAGTGTCTGAGGCCAGATTTGAACACCAATCTCTTGACTCTATCCACTGCACCTCTGCCAGAAGAGGAATTTGGACACAAAAGATAAGACTATTCATAAGAGGCTGGCAGAAAGAAGGAAAAAGTAGAAGAGTTTGGAAGTAAAGTGTTAGGAAAAAGAGAGAGAGATCACAGCAGATTACCCTTGTTTTCTCAGGAGAATGGGAATTAAGATCAGTTGGGAGGGATGATGGAGGAGAGGATTTAGAGTATATATGGCAGCTAATTGGGGAAGAAAAAAGTATTTACCATAAAGCAATGAGGGACCAACTAAGACAACATAAATTTGTCAAGGTTCCAAACCTTGGTTGTGTAACTCTATAGCAGCATAAAGGGACATGCAAATAGCATATGAAAAGGCAGGTTGGCATTGGCCAAGGATTGAGGGTTAACAAGACAAAGTGGAAAGGGATTTCATGATGATAGTGCATAGTTGGAAAGGTCAATAATAAAGTCAGGATTGTAATGGAAAGAATATGAGACTAAGAATAATAGGTGGGAAGAAAAAGGAAGACTAGAAGAACCAGAAGTCACAATTAGAATGTCTAGGTTTACAATAAGTTCAAGATATAGAAAGACTAGAAAAAATGAAGATCTTGAACCCTAATATTGAGAGACTTGAATCATAGGGCAATATCAGAGTTCAAGACCTTGGTATCCTTGGTTCTCTCAATGATTAGGTTCAATGTCTGATATACTACCATTCCTAAGGGCTGGATTTTCTAAATCTTAAGTCATGAGTTTGCATCATCAGCGACTGAACTACTCTAGTACTCCCTGCCAATCTGCCTGAACTCCCAATTCCCTGTTACTTGTATTTCTACTGATCATCTTCCTATCTATGCTTGCATGGAGACCCCAGGTGTTGAATTCAGTTTTGACCTTAGTCTTATTAATATTAGTATTCAACTGTACTGTCTTCTGTCAACTCATAGTCTAGTTTTAGACAAGGGGTCTATGAGGTATTCAAGGAGGATTAGTATATCTGCTATGAGGGCTTGTCAAGTTCTTTTCAGAGCTGCTCATTCATCTTTGGTGTCCATCTGGCACTCAGATCTCACCTGTGGCTCCAAGAAGCTGTAGTAAAACTATCTCAGCAGACAGATTGAGAGTAAAATTACAGGCCTCAAATCTGTCAGTGAATTAGGGGAGGTCTACTCAAGCATGTGAAGATTTCCCCTTTTGGAATAGGTGGATAAGAATAAATCATTCCAATGATCATCAAGGAGGAGTTATGGGACACTTAAAACTTGGTCAGATATCAAATAAGCCAAGGTTATCATTGCATCAGATATCAAATAACCCAAGGTTATCTATTACATCCCAGGACATTGCCAGTCTTCTTGACTTTTTTTATTGCCACTGGCACTGGACTCCAATGACTCTATAAGAGACAGTAAGGTTGATGTAAGTAACTGCAACTATGCCTAACTTAAATCCAAGTCATGGACAAGTCAAGATATCACCACATGGTATGATAGTCCTCTTCAGAAATAAAGAACAAACAAGTTTAAGACCTAACTGGATAACCATAGTCATCAGTATTTCTTGAGATAGTTTGCCCCTGGTCACTTTCCCACATTCAGAACAACACTTGAATCACCACCAACTTTTGTCTGACCGCAAAGTTCTCCTTGGATCCACATGGCAATTCTCTTCTCTAACTTGTTCTACTAATACCTAAATTCTGGTTATGACACCAGTTCCTAAAGTTCATTACTCTCTGAGCCTCTGTTTTCTCACCTATAAAATGAAGGGGTTAAACCAGCTGTTCTTCAAGGTTTCTTTCAACTCTAATTTCTAAAATCTCAAAGAGCAACTTATTGGCAAGTCCTATCTTATAAAGAAGATTTTCCTATGCTATTCTAAAAAGGATCTCATGAAAATGTTGCAGATGTCTACTGCTGTTGTTAACAGAACTGCAGCTGCTTCCCATTCAGGAGAATGCAGAGATGAGCTGAACCTCCCACAGCAGTAGCCTATTAGAGACATTAGGTAGGTATGGATGATATTAATGGCATTCTCAATTCACTAGGGGCAAGTTGTAATAAGTTCTTGGAACAACCTCTAATCTTTCCTTTCACTTGCTCAATACTGATTTTTCCCTTTGTCCCTAAACTATAGTTTCTTTCTCTACCCATTGCTTCCCCATTGCCAAATATTTTTATAATATATGGATTACTCCATCCCTCTGGTTCTTTATAGATTGTTTCTGTGCTCTCTCAGCTGATTACCTTAATTCATGGAATACTGTCAAGGTGACATAAAGTGGTGGGCTGAATACTGAACTTATGGTAAGAAAGCCCTGGATTTTAATTCCACTTCATCTATTTTCTGACTATGTGACACTTCCTAAATGGTCTCACTGAAGAACTTTGCAATTGATTGCATGACCTAGGAGATGCTGGCAGAGGGCCAATCAGCACCGCATACTCATATCAAAAAAAAGGTGCTGTGTTCTATGAGCAAAGCAGAATTTAAGAAGCTCAAAAGAAATGCACAGATTTAAAGAATTTACCCCAAATGTCCACATGGACTATTTGTGCCCAAGCTGTGATAGAGCATTCCGAGTTTGTATTGGTCTGATCAGTCACAGTCAGACACACTGCAACTTGATTCTAACATAGTGATGTCATTTTGATCCTCTTTGAGAACAAAGGACAACAACCAGCCAAGCAATACTGGATAAGTAACAGAATCTCTCAAAGCTTTCATTTCCTCATCTGTAAAATAAGGATAATAATATTTATAGCAATTAACATCTAGGTTTTTGTGAGATTCAAATGAGGTAATATATTAAAGCATTGTGGAAAACTTAAAATGGTATGTAAATTCTTCTTCTTATTACCTTTCATCATGAGTCCATGAAATCATATTCCTGAAGTCCTCACTTGGCATAAGGGAAGAATTTAGGCTACTGGGCCTCTCTGATGCTTGGGAGGGGGTAGCTCCAAGAAGCCATAAGGAACAATGTGTATGAACACAGTCAGTCAATGGACAGATGGGCAGAGGGGAGCAGACACAAGGTAAAATCTGGTCAACATGTCAAACTGGCAACCAATCCAGTGTCCTGACTTGAATCCAGTTTTCATGGGACTCCAGGACCTGGCTGCCCCTTCACAAAGAGAGCATGGCCACCGGAGCGAAATAAATCTGCCGAGCAGCTGGTCTCCACACGTACCCTGACTCCTGTTAGGCCCTCAGTCCCTCACTGTCATAGGTACTAAATTCCCCTGGACATGCATGCCAGAGAAAGCCAGGGTTGAAAAAATAATAATAAATCCATCTGAACACTCTGGTCTCTTGGGGCTTATCAGTATTTCAGTTCTAGTCACAAAAATAACATACTGTAAAAGACTGATTAGTCATCGGATAATTGAGTTCTTAAATGTCAAAAACAATATAGTATGAATATTCAACAGATCGTGCTACTGAAACTTACCTGTTCCATCAACAATGACTAACATTTTTTCTCCATTGTTCTTCCCCAGAAATTATGTTAATATGACTTTTCTGAGGTGATGAATGCAGTTCTCTTTAAAACATATTGTCTTACAGGTTAATGCATAATGAGCTGGTTAAAGAAAAGCTGCCTGGGAGTCGTGCGGGATTTGCAGCTCACTATATTAGCTCCATCTCACAGTTCAGAAAGAGGGGACGCATGAGCAAACTTCCTCCCAGCAACAGATACATTGAGGATCTCAACCCTTCCTGAATGTGTTGCCTGAAAATTGGGTGGGGGCTGCTCTGATTTCGGGCTCCTTGGGTTTAAACCAGGACTAAGGTTCAAGTTGTATTAGAGGCTGAGTATGTAATATAATTACAAGAAGGGAGGGGAGAACATGAGGGGACTGACAGTCGAGGGGTGGGGGGGAGAAGGATAAATTGAATCACATAGGAGTTCACTTCTATTTTTTTCAACAGACGTAGGCCTAGATCAAAGCAGCATTTGACTGGAGGGCCATGGGTAAGGAATGATAATGATTAAGGGGAGTTTTCTGTGTCCAGGGACGAAAAGAGAAAGACCATCCAGAGGCAAGATCTGCATTCTATGAGACTGGCCCCAGCAGGTGCTCCAACAGCTGTCCTTGGGAGCAGCCCAGAGGGGTCAAAGCTGCTGCTGGGGTCAGTTTGCAGGCTCTATAGCACATCAGGTGCCTGACTCTTAAAGGATCAGGAGAGAGAGAGATGCATCAGGAAATGCCAGGCAACTATTGCTCCTGAAGCCAGAGGCTTTCTGCTCAAGAAAACCTTTTTACCCTTTTCAGTAGAATCACAGACACCTCTGGCTAGAGGTCATCCTATCCAGCTCCCTAACTCCACAAGAGAGTCTATCTCAACAAACCTGGGCAGAGGGGGGACTCTCTCCAAACAAAGATGCTATAATATCCCTAAATGGCAACTATATTTAGGTTATTCATTGGAAAGACAGCAAAGTTTAATGAAATTAGGGTTGTATGGAAGCAAAGGGGTCTAGATTTGGAGCAAGAGAAGCTAAGTATGTGACTTTGGGCAAGTCACTTCTCTGGAGGATCTCAGTTTCCTCAGCTATAAAATGATACTACAGGAAAATGCAAAACTTAAAATATCATTAAAATGTGTTTTTACTATGCCAAAACCAAATGACCCCATCAGAATTTAATAATGACTATCATTTACTTAATGTTTTTGCAACAAACTTTCCTCACAAAAATCCTATGAAATAAGATGCTATCAGCTCCATTTTACAGATGAGGAAACTGCCCTTCAGATAGTTTAAGTGATTGGCCTCTGCTCCTGCAATTAGGGGGAAAAAAATTGAACCAGTTCTCAAATCAATCTCTTGAGGCCTATTCAGGGTTCTTTCCTCTATACCTTGTTATCCATCACTTCTTTCTGTCCTCTGTAAACCACCCCATTAGCATCATGGAATCATAATTGTTAGAGCCAGAGGGATCTTTAGAATTTGGACAACCCATTCATTTTATAGCAAAGAAAACTGAGGCTAGGAGAGGTGCAGTGATTTGTCCACATTGTGTCTGAGATGTAGCAGCCTTTTCCTTAACCTACACAACAGTACTTCAGATGTTTGTAGGGCTTTTGTGAAATCTTCTTTCCCTTCTAGTGCCCTCAGTCAAAGCCTTTGTTCCAAACCTAAGCTGGCAATCCGTTTTCATAAATTATCCATCTGCAGAAATTCTCTCTGGCTCCACAGCTGCATGAACCCCACCCATGTTTCTCACTTGTTTTCTCTTCCATTCTCAGCTCCCAGCCACCTCTGGCTGCTCCTACCTTCTTTTCCTCATGCCCCTCATCATTCTGAGATGGAAAAAAAGTCTGCTTGAAGTAATCACTGACACTCCCCCTCCCACAGAGAGTCCGATGAAATAGCAAACCAATAGAACAGAAGGGAGGCTTTAAATCCATTCATTAGATTTACCCCCTGATTTCCATTATGCCCACTACCTGATTTTGACACCTGGGCCACTGTATTTTTGCATGACTGAACTAACCTGATGATGGCAGATAATAGGCTGACTTAGGTCATTCAATCAGTCAATGCTGATTGAGTGTCATATGGGTGCAGACACGGTTCTAAGCCCAGGAACAGGGAAGGGGGTGGTGTCCAGGAAGAGAGAGATGTCCAAAATATGGGCCCTGCCCTCCAGGAGTTTGCAGTGGAGTAGCTACTGGGCCCAGGGCAAGCAAGCGGAGCGTCTGTCTGGCCGACAGGGCTGCCCTGTGGGAGGCAGAGAGTGACACAAACCCCTTTAGAAGGCGCCCCAAAGAACGAAGGTAAGGGCTCAGGTTGGAGACTCCTTGGGCCCTGCCCCCCTCCCCCCCGCTCTCATGTTAAAAACTGAGGGATGGAACTTTCTTACAAGTGTTTTTTAATTACTGCACAAATGTGTCGGCAGCAGTGGAGCTCCCGGTTACCCACTCGCAGAATGAAGCTCCTATATGAAGTGGTTAGCACAGACATTTAAAAACAATTAGGATTGTGGCGAGGCAGCTCTGAGCAAGCTCGTTATCTTGGGGGATGGGAAATCAAGCCATTACATCCATCAGATAACTAAGTTATTTGTAGGGGGAAAGGGGGGGGGGTGGCACAGGATTAGTTTCTTTAATAATTCCATCGTTGAGTCATATAGGAGCCAGACAAACGGTGCACCACTGAGCTCTCTCACTCACTCTCTCTCTCTCTCTCTCTCTCTCTCTCTCTCTCTCTCTCTCTGTCTATATCTGTCGCTTTCTGTCTCTGTCTTTGTCTCCCTCTCTTCATTTCTTTGTCTCTATCTCTGTGTCTGTCTGCCTGTTTCTCTCTCTCTCTCTTTCTCTCTCTCTCTCTCTCTGTCTCCCTTCCTCTTTCTGCCTGTCTCTGTCAGTCTCTGTCTCTATTTCTGTCTCTGTGTCTCTATTTGTCTCTGCTTCTATGTGGGTGTTTCTCTCTCTGTCTCTCTGTCTCTAACTTTCTGTCTTTCTCCTTCTCTCCCTCTCTCCCCCTCCCTCTCCCTTTGAAGCTAGTTCCCTGGTGACCAGGCAGATCCAATGTTCGTGCTTTCCTAAACTCTCAGAATGAAAGCTGTGGAGAGACAATAACAGCTTGCTTGCCTTTGGCAAAGCATCAACTTCCATGTTGTGCCAAGCACTCTTGAGAGGGTATCATTGGAGAGATGGGGTTGGGAGAGGGGTGTTGGACAGCCTCCAGACAAATGAATGGGGAATTCGTCTAGCGAGAGAATCCACTAAGTATAGAGGCTGGCACAAGATACCATGTAATGAGATGCTAGATACTAGAAATAAAAATTGTTGTTCTACCCCTCAGGGAGTTTCCAGTCTAATTCGGTAGTAGTGAAGGACAGCTTGGGAAGTACAGGTTTAGAGCTAAAAGAGATCTTTAAAACCATTGAGTTGAAACCCCTCTTTTCATATATGAAGAAGCTGAGGCTCTGGAACGTAGTGACTTACTTAATCCACTCAGAGGTGGGACCAAGTCCTCTGACACTTAGTTGAGTGATTTTTCTACTACTCTAACTTCCCAAAAAGCCATCACCTCTCTACAAAGAGATCAATTAACTACCTTCTGAGCATCATTCTACATTCATAAATCACCCGTGCTCGTGCTAAAGTCTAGGTGAGTAAAGATACAAAATTCAGATAAGACACATCCCCAGCCCTCATGGAATTTATAGGAAATGATTCTCTGATTCCCTTCCTCTTCCCACTTTCTCAATACTACTTTGGTCAGAGTCAGAATCAATAAACGTTTATTAAGTGCTTCTATGTTCTAGGTCCTATGCTAAGCTCTGGGGATACAAAGAAAGGCATAAGAAAATCTCTGCCCTCCAGGAGCTCAGAATCTATTGAAGAAAACAATAATTAAATGAAGCTCAAAAGGGAACTCTCAGAGGCCAGATGAAGTCCTGTAGGTGGAGTGAGAAGAGATCTGAGAAGGTGATTTCATCTCCATGGAATGATGAACTTCTGGAAATCGTAAAGTATATCTTTTTGGTGATGTATCATGGCCACATTTGATCATAAAGAAATAAAGAAGAACTTCATTTAAAAATAGTCATCCTGCTCAATGGACTTCAAAAAATAATAAAAGATTTTTCCTCTCAGGAATAGAATTCTAGATCTCCAGAGAACATATTAAGGAACCAAAGTATACCAAGAAGAAATGAATAAATGGGGCACAGATAGATAAATGAATGGATAAATGTGTGAATGAAGGAAAATATTAAGGATTACTTTGTCAAACACTGTACTAATCTCTGATATTACAGATTAAAAATTAATTGCTACCCTCAAGAAGAAAATAAATATAGGGGACTAGTAGTAACCAGGGAAAGTCATTTTCATCTAGGAAATCGATTGTGGATGGTTAGTTGATCCTTGGGATATATAATTGGCGTACCTTTTTTAGAAGCAATGATAGTATTGATTTGATTACTGTGCCCAAATCAAAGGGTGGAAAGTGGAAGAGGAGAACTGAAGTGAGAATGGATGAGTGTGGAAGGCAGTGATAATAGCAAGCTGACCAGGGTAAATGACTGGTTGAAATGTGGAGCATATTCTGTTCTATGGCTGGTTAGATACTAGCTATAAGATGAGATGAATTTGCTCTCTTTCACCAATCAAGATAGATTAAGCTCTGGTGTAGAATTTCCAAACTTCCCCAGGCTCAGGGGTATAGAATCTGGAGATCTGCTCTACATTATGCCATTCAAGGTGGGGAGAACTGATGAAGTAGCAGGGCACATAACCAAATGATTAGTAAGAAAGTTTGAATGGAATGAGAAGCATGCTCTGTTTTGGAGCTAGTCAACTAGATAGACAAAGTGACATGTTATTAGAGATATATATTTCATTGACCCTTATAGCACATTCAATTAACATATCATTTTTTCCTTCCCTTTTACTGCTAAACTTCTTAAAAGAGTTGTCTATATTTGGTACTTCTACTTCTGTGCATACCACTCTCATGTCAACCCTTGAAATTTGACTTCTTCCTCCACAGCTCTCTCTAAGATCAATAATAATCTCCTAATCATTTTCTATTCCAATTTTCTATTTTCATTCTACTTTGCTCCTCTATAGATTTTTATATTGTAGACCACTCCTATTTTATTCTCTCTTTTTTTCAGTGTTAGAAATGCCACACTCTTCTAATTCTCCACTGAATTCTCTTTGATTACCCCTACTTCATCTTCTCTGGTTTCTCACTCCTTTCCTGAGCCGTTGATATTTTTTGAGATGTTTCTTGAGAGCATAGTCTTATGTCAGTGGTTCTGTTTCAATGTCTGATCTACTTGCACTGTTGTTCACATGCACTACAATTATTAAATCTATGTAAATTATTATCGCCCTTTATCTCCAGTCTTGATGGTCCTTCTGAGTTCTGGAGCTTCTGCTTATAGGAAAACATTTCCACCCACATGTCCCATTAGCTCCTCAAACTTAACTGAACAAAATTAAAGTCATTATCTTAGTCCTCATATCTTCTATTCCTTGTTTCACTGTTTTTGCCTATGGCATCACCATTCACTTGGTCTCTCACATTCATAATCTCAAGGTTATCTTTGGCTATTCTATTCTCCATGCCTTTCCTGTTCAATCAACTAATAATGTCTGCCAATTCTACATCTCTCACAACCACTTTCTCCTTTATTTCCATACTACCACATTAGTACAGGTCCCCATTACTACCCATCTGGGCTATCAAAAACCTTCTTTATATTTATTCAAGTTTGTATTCTCTTTCCTCTTCCCATCCTCCTTAATGCTATTCCCTCCTTAATGCGAATCTTCCATATAAATATATATATATATATATATATATATATATATACATATATTTCTAATCACATCCATTAATGATTCTGATCATGAGTCTTTGTCAACTCCCTATTGTTTACCAAAGTTCAAACTTCTTTACTCTTCGGGACCCTTACAATCTAGAATTCCCTTAGATTTTTAGACATATTATTCCTTTTCACATACTCAAAGATTCACTGTCCTCTGTACATGGCCTTCATTCTCCAGTCTTCTTCACTGACTGTGTCCTGTTTTAGAGGTCATCATAAAGGCTAGTTCCATCAGACTTCCAGGTACCAAGGATCACCAACAAACTTCCTTCTCAGAACTCACATCACACTTTGTTTTACATCTCTTTGATGTGCTTTTTTTTTTTTTTTGGTTGGGGAAGACCTTGAGTTTCATTACTTTGGGAATTCCTACTGACCAGCAAATCATGTGTAATTTTAAGTCTTAAAAACTTGCCTTTACTAGAAGAGTTAACTGATTTAACCATGGTCACCTAGTATGTGGGTCAGAGATAGGCCTTGAACCCAGATCTTCCTGTTACTGTGATCATCCTTCTAAACACTCTGCTGTGCTACTTCATATTTATTCATTGTGTATTATTGTATATTATTTGTATAAGCATCATCCCCTTGTAAATTCTATGAAGGGTAGGGACTATGTCCTATCTAAACTTTACATCTTTCTGAGTACCAATATAATGTCATGAATATGGTAACTGCTTAATAAAGGTATCATAAAGTTAGAGCTATAAAGTACTCTGAAGATCATTTAATCCAAACCCCCTCATTTTACAGATAATGAAATTGAGGCCCAGAGAAGTTAAATGTCATACTAATAAGTATCAGAACCAAGATCAGATTCTCTTACTCCAAATACAGCTCTCTTTCTACTACAATCCTGTCTCATTATATAGTAATTTGTAATATAGTATCATACAATCTCATATTCATTATATTCAAACCACCCTATATATAACAAAAACACATATACCCCTCTATACTTCTAACTTTCTATATCAATCTCTCTTTGCTGACTGATGGAAAGACATTGAAAAGAAAGCAGAATATCATTGGTAGGGTTCCATCTGGCCAGTGATTCAAATTTAATTCTGGGATCTTTTATAAAGACTACATTGTAATCCCTCTGATCGGAAGGTGCAGTAAAAAACTTCTCTTCAAAATTCCATTTAAGGAAAGTGGCCAGGTCAGACATATCTTCATTTCTCACTTTGCTCCACTCCTTTGGAATTCTCCCTTATACTCCAGGACCCTCATATCAGAAATTTTGTCATCTTGTCAGATTGTGTCAGTCTTTCCATCAATACCTGAAGAGTAGACTCTGTCCTGAGTTCTTCCTAATTAAAGAGTAAGGCAAAGAGCTCATCCCAGAACTTCCATCCATACCAGTCATTTTTCTTCATTTCTTACTCAGCGGTTCTCCTCCAGACACAGCTTATCCTCATACTGGACACCTTCCTGTCACCTCCTTTCAGACTCCTTTTTCTGTGTTGTCTTCCCTATTATGGCTTCCTATGGATGAACACTGTAATTTTTCTTTGCATTTGTATCCCTGGGGTTTATAGCATTCACTGGCAATAATTGATATTTAATAAATATTTATTGACTGACTGACTGACTTCTCTAGCTCACCATATTCAGGATCCTCTCAACTAAGCATCCTAAGGATCCTCATTTGGAGTTTCCCAGTACCAAAAGGACCACATGGCTGTTAGAATTGCTTATTGGCTCCAAGTCCTTATGCCTTCTATACCAAGGAGACATTTGTCCTTTTCACTAGCTGTTTGACTTCCTACAATGACTACCCTTTAGTACACTCTAAGGAGGGAAAAACAAAACACCAAGCCATTTACCAATTATGGAAGAAAAGCAATTGGAATTGTAAAACAATCTGATGTACATAATGACTTGAGTGGCAGTGAAAAGTAGCCTGAAGAAAACCTATCATGTATGTCACTGTTTTCCCCCAGTGGTCAGACCAATCATTTGTACATGCTTGAGAAGCTAGAGCTATTTTTGAAAGCTCCACAATATCATAATTTTCAGTCATATTGATATAGCCGTATGCCATCTCAGAGTTGGGATTGTCTCAAAACAAGTGTGAGTGAGAGCACTGCACCTCAGTGAAGAATTCAGCAAATTCATCTGTGAAACATATTTCAATTCCAAAAGCAATTTTCTAATTAGTAATGACACATAAAACTCTCCATAGCTGCAAACAATTCTCATAATGGATCTGGGGTCCCAAGCTACCCTGAATTTGGAGAAGAAACCACTGCTGCCCAGTCTAGGATTGTAACCTTTTTCAAGTGTTCAGCCTGCAATGGGGTCTAGAACCCACCTAAAACTGTAGGAAACACAGAGGGATATGCATGAAAGTTTATAATAATTGGTTTTACCACCTATAAGCAGATATAAAATGAGCCTTTCCATAAGAAATCTATCTTCTCTCTAAGAAACCTTAGTCTCTCTCTCTCTCTTCTCTATTGAATTGTGAAAAATATAAAGTTCAGATAGGTGGGTTTTGACAAGATATTATACTGCTTAAAAGTGCTAAGGCCACCCCACCTTACTAATATTTTACCCTCCTCAACATAGTTCCTTTATATTAGCTGTCCTCCATATCTGAAACACTTTCTCCACCTTTCTACCTCTTGCAAAGTCCAGTGCAAGGGCAGTTTGAGATCTTTTTAAATTCCCCCACTAACAGTGCCTTCACTTTCTGAAAATCACCTTATATTTATCATATATATATATATATATATATATATATATATATATATACACACTATATACATGATAATATATACCACATATATTTGCTATATACTTATATGTATACATCTCCTCTAATAGAATGTAAGTTACTTTAGGCAGAAAATTTTACATTTTTTTTTGCCTTTGTGTCACCAGAGTCTGATGCATAGTGAGTAGTCATTATCAATCAATAAATATTTAAGTACTTAACAATGTACCAGGCATTCTACACTTGATCTTAGCCACAAGGTGGATTGTACCAGGCATTCTAAGTGCTAGGTATCCAAATAAAAACAAAATTAGTCCCTGCCTTCCGGGAATTTACATTTCTAAAGAAGGATAGTATATAAATACCTGGATACATATGAGATAGATTCAGAATAGATGAAAGGCAAGACAGAGAATTGCCTCTTACAGAAGGTAGTATTTGAGCTGAAAATAGGGAAACTAGGATGAAAGCTGAGAAGGGAAAGTATTCTGGTATTGGAGTAGAAGCAATACAAAGGAACAAAGATAAATATGGAACTTGGGGTTCAAGGCACCCCTAATTAATTGTAGCTGAATTACAAGGTTTATATAGTTGTTAATTGTCTTTAATTCTCAAAAAGGACCAATAACATCAGGAGGAGGATGTCTTGATTTGCAAGTAAGTTGAATTTCAGTGAAGCAGAGTATGTATACAGGAATAAGGTATAAGAAGTATAAAAAGGTAGGAAAGAATCAACATATAGAGAATATTAAATGTCAAAATTATGAGTTTATATTGAATCCTAAAAATAATAGATGGTCACTAGAGCTGGGGTGGGTTGGGAGAACAAGGAGTGGCATAGTTGGTCCTATAGTTTTAGAAAAATCTTGGCATCTGAGTGCAGAATGAGGAATGGAAAGAGACTTGAATCAAGGAAGCCAATTAGAAGACCATTACAATTGTCCAGGAAAGAAGTCTTGAAAGACTGAACCAGAATTATGGGTATATAAGAAGAAAGGAGATATTATGAATATTAGATATTAGATATTATGAAGGTAGAAACAATAATATTTGAAAACAGATTGATCTATTTTTAGGGGTAAAGGCAAAGAGTTGTGAAGAGTTGATGATAGTGAGATTTCGAACCTATGATAATGAGAGGAGAGTGACACCAGCAACAATAATAGGGGAATTTGGAAGAGGGTAGGATAGATGGAAAGATAATGAATTTTATTTTGTACAATGTGAAGTTTGAGATGCTTCAGAATATCTAGTTCAAGATGTCCAAAAGGTAGTTGTGGATCCATGACTATAGCTCAGGAAAGATTCTAGGCCTACTATATGAATATTGAAACTATCTGTATGTAAATGATCATTGAACCCATGGGAGTTGGTGAGATTACAAAGAAGACGGTATAGAAAGAGGAGAAGGATCAGGATAGATCTTTAGAAGACACCCCCAATTGGAGGGTCAAAAGTCAGGATCAAGAACAAGTTAAGGACAAAAAAGAAATGAATGGACAAGTAGGTTGATGAATGCTTGAACTAGTGTTGTAGTTATAAAAGGAAAGAGGGGGGGCATTTTTAAAAGATACTGTGATTAGCAAGAAGATTTGATAACTGATTGGATATGTGGGGTGAGTGATAGTGAGGAGGCACATGATAAATGGGTGTTGATTGATTGATTGCCTATCGTAAGTAGAAAGGGGACACCATCAAGTAATTCCTGGGTCATTCTCACTCACTGACAAACCCAGCAGAGATGAAGCTGGGATTTTGTGGTATGAAAAGCTGTAACAAGAGTGTTATTTGGGAGAAGATTGAAAGAAACATAAGGTAAAAGACTGATAACCTCTATCTACCCTCTCGCAATCTGTCTCTATCTCCAGCAGGCACAGCAGCCCCTTCCCACAAGGCACCAAATCCTGAATTGAGGTAAAGGATTTTAGCCTCAGGAGACAAAGCACTCTGGGCTAAGAGTCAGGAGACTCCAGTTCTAGTCTGCCTTTGTTCCTACCTGAGCCAGCTCCATCAAGTCTCTTCCTGCTTCCCCTGTTCCATTTCAGTAGGAGCTTGGGAGCACAAATTAATATTGTATTTGAATCAGGGGCACTGAATTTAAATCAGAATTCTACTACTAACTTCCTGGATAACTGGGGGCAAAGTTTTTAACCTCTCTGGGATACAGTTTCCTCTTAGTAGAGTAAAATGATATATTGGATAGAGCATTGGATTCAGAGTCAAGAAGACCTCAATTCAAAACCCACTTCAAATACTTAAGTCTGTAACCCTAGGCAAGGGCCTTACTCTCCCAATCTCATTTTTATCATCTGTAAAATGGAAATAATGATAGCACCTACCTCTTGGATACTATTGGGGTATGTGGAGGAGGTAATAATGATAATAATAATAATAATAATAATAATGATGATGTTTTGCCCTTCATTCTCAAAGAAGACCACAATAGGGAGGTAATGCCATGACAAGCACATGAATTGGATTTGAGTGAGGGGTTGTGGTACTAAGTCACTAGCCTCACTTTCTCCTCCAGATCCATCTAGGTCCAGGGGTCAGATATGAATCAAGATGACTGGAAATAGTCCTGGACGAAAAGCAATCAAGGTTAAATGACCTGCCCAAGGTCACATAGTGTTATGTCTGAAGATGAATTCGAACTCTAGCACTTCTGACTCTAAGGCCGGTACTAAATCTACTGTGCCACATAGGAGGTACAGTGGATAGAGCATTAGAACATGAGTCAGGAAGACTTGAGTTCAAATCCAACCTTAGACACTTAGAGGGCAAGTCACTTAACCCTGTTTGTCTCATTTTCCTCATCTGTGAAATAAGTTGGAAAAGAAACAATATCTTTGCCAAGAAAATCCCAATGGGTTCATAAAGAGTTGACGTGACTAAAATGATTGGACAGCAACAACAATAACTTCATAGGCTTGTTGTGATGATAGGATGAGATAAAATGTTTTGCAAATCTTAAGGCCCTATATAAATGTTAGTTATAATTTAATAATAATATTGATAAAAGAATTAGATGATAAAATGAGATAAAATGTTTTGCAACTCTTAAGGCCCTGTATAAATGTTAGCTATAATTTAATAATAATATTGATAAAATAATTAGATTAGATAATATCTAAGATCCCTTGCATCTCTTATAATTTATGATTCTAGGTGTCCATGAAAGAAAACATGCTCTGCATCCTTCCATTTAAATCCAAAATAACCAGTGTGAGCATCCAGGTTGGGGATGGGGGGAGGGGAAGAGGTCCCTAGCAAAAGGACCTCTTTCTGGCACTTTTCACCAAAGAGGCCAAGAGGTTTAATTACAGGACTCCCTTGGCTACTCCTTTGGAGCCTTCTCACTTTCATCCCTGGTTCTAGTTCTTCCTTCTGTTTCCCTCGGTCCAGCTCCTGCACTGATCTCCAAACCCAGGGGCTCCTCCTCCTCCTCCTCTCCATCTCCCCCCTCCAGCTGACATCGCCAGCGGCCATGGGCATTTGTTTTCTCCCTGCACGGGGCTGCACACTGGCACATTTGTACCACAGGAAGCAGAAAACTAGTTTAACATCTCATTTATTTCATAGATGAGAAAGTAATTCCCTGCTGAATGATTGTCCCGAATCAACAATTCAGAGAGGAGGAATTTACAGTGCTGCCAGGGACTGGAGTGCATTACTGTAGGCAGTTCTAGAAGAGAACTGAAACCTTTTTTCCCCCTCTCCTGTTACCCTGAAGAGAAAACCCATTAAATATGATTAAGGTTAAGAGATTGCTAAAATTACAAACAGCCGCCATTCAATTATTTTGCTCTATAAAATGCAACACAGATTGGAGTTATTTCTCTGAAATGTGTTTTTAGAAAATAACATAACACAACTAATGTGGTTTGATCTAGCCAATCAGGTTCCAAATACCACTTCTAATGCAAAGCTAAAAGGTTCATAATTTAACTCAAAGTTCGTAACTTAAGTCGTCAGGTGCTTACTTCATAGAAAAGCTTTATAAAAGGGAGAAAAAAATCAATACCATCCCAACTAATATTCTGAAGTCATCTGCAGCCAGAGACTCAATCAATTTTATCGCCCATTAAGGGGAACGACAGAAAAATAAAAAAAATATAAAAATAAAACTCCAGCAACACCTTGGCCTAACAGGTTCATAATTTTTTTTATTGGGAGTAAATCTCCAAGATATTTCCTGTCAATTTTCATAGGACCAAAGTTAGTTCCTCAGGATTTACCTTCATTTGGGAGCTTGGTGGCAAAAAACTCCCAGAAGCAAATCCTGATCCACTCAGCTGCCTCTAGAGCCCCCAGAGTATAGCTCCTTTATTACCCCTGGACTTGTAGTTTAGATACTAGATAACTTGTTCCCTAAGTAGCAAGAGGGAGAAACACAATGGAAAGAAAGAAGAAAACTCAACTGTGTTCAAATGTATTTTTTGCCCAGTCTGAATTGAAAGCTAAAATAATTGTAAATTCATGGGAAAAAAAATCTCTATGCAGATATATTAGTGGCTAGAGACTTCTGGTTATTATGGTTAATAAAACACAGGATTTATATTACATTCTACTCACAGACTGCAGCCCAGGACTTGCAGTCCCTCAAGACAGAATATAAGCCATTTATGAGAGTAAACTTTGTACACAAGCTAAACACATAAAGCCATGTATTAGAATTGGACAAAACATTGCAAGCCAAATAAAAGCCCACTAAATGCCAAGTTCCCCGGGGCAGCTGAGGTGAGAAAGCTCTTTGCTGCTTTCAGAAACAACATAGAATTTGCCATGGACTACCCTAGTATCTGGGGGTTGCCAGCCACTACCCACCCATGGATGAGAAAGCTGATTGGTTTCAGACCCTATGACTCCTTTTTCCAAGAGGAAAGGGTATTAATAGCCTTGAGCATAGTGTGGTGTTCACATCACCCAGGTTTAGAGGGAGATGGTGTTTAGGGATCATCCAGTCTGCAACTCACATTTTATAGCTAAACAAAATGAAGTTAGGAGAAAATGATTTATCCAAGGTCATATAACTGTAAGGAGAGCTGGGAATCAAACTCATCTCTTTTGCCTTCAAGTCCAGAAAGGAGATGAATCTGCATCCAATTTGTAAGAGGACCAGTTATCTAGTGAGAATGTAGTTTTTCCACTGGAAAAACCCAGTTTGTCTTCCTTTGGGAGGTCAGCCCATTCTTGGCAAGCTTGATCCTAATGCCCCTAATTCCTTCCTTACTACTCATTCCCTCATGGCAGCTATTGTTGCTGCTATTGTGGATGCTGATTTCTATCTTTCTTAGCTTCTGGTAACCACAGAAATATTTAATAAACTTTTTTGTCCCTAAAAATAAAAAAAAATAAGAGTACCTGGGTTCAAATGGTATCTCTAATCCCTAGGGAGAACTTAGGGTAAGTAATCTTTATGTACCTCATATTCCTCATTTGTAAAGTAAAAGAACTTGTTTGAACTAGATAACCTCCATGAAGGTTCTCTCCAGCTCTAAATTTATGATCCTTTGATCCTATGTTCCTGGGTTCTTCAGAATCAAAGATGTCCTATCCTCTGTGAATAGCAAAAAAGGAAATTGATGGGAGTGGCTAATTTGATCTTCCTTTCAGTCATCTGAGGGCAAAAAGCAGAACTAGATCTGGCCTTGTAGCCATCAAAGAGAAATAGGCTAGCCATTTCCCCCAATGTGGATTTTTAAAAATGTTTTGATGACTATATTTTAATAAAATTGGTTTCCTTTATAATTCTATGTGTTTTTTGGACTTAACATAATCCTGATAAGAGTCTATGGGTCTCACTTGATTGCCAAAGGAATCCATGATGCAAAAAAGATTTTCTATAAGGCTGACCCTTACTTCAGTCCCTGCTTTGCCCAAGGTCACTGATTCACATGAAATGACAGAAAAGAAATAGGTGACAGCACAGTATAGTACTAACAGTGTTGAACTTAGAATCACAGGATCTGAATTCAAATTTATTTTTGGCACTTACTACTTGTATAACTTTGAGTGAATCACCTCGTCTCTGGACATATTTCCACATCTAACAAATAGGAGGAAGGTAGGTTTGGACAAGATAAATTTCTTTCAGATCTAGGAGTCTAGGTTGTAGATCTCTGTTTTTCCTAACTTCAAGTCTAGAATGGTAACCCAGACCAAAAAATGTAGAAATATGCTCAGGGTTCAGAAAGATAATCTTCTTATGGGAAAAGTGATTTGGAGGTAAGGAAGAAAGAAAAAGAGGGTTCCTCTTTATTTTCCTTTCTTGCATTTCTAAATCTACATAATACTTTAATAAACAATAGGTATTTGAAGTCCTTTCACATCTCCTTTTTGATCCTCAGAACAAGTTTGTAAGGTTGGTAGGGCAGTTATTCCCATTTATGGATAAGAAAATGAGGCCTATATAGGTAAGTAAGTTACTCAGAGTAATTCCCAGAAGGACCTAATTTAGATTATCTAGCCTCTTTTTGGTGATTCTGTAGTCATGCAGACAAAGAATCTTCTTGCTAGCAAGCCCCCAAGATAGAAACCAGAGCTGGGATGAAGGGAGCTATGATGATAACTATATCTCTGACCTCTGATTTCATGCTATTAGCTCAGCAATGATGTCAGGGCATCAGATTAGTTTCAATATCACAGTGAAAAACATTTGAGCCTTGGCATAGACTACCTGGCACTGAACATCTCATTGTCCCTCTCATTGCAAACATAATAAAGCTTAAAGCACCAAGACTGGAATTGGGGGAATGAGCAGTTGGATACAGACACAAAGAATTATAGAGGGAAAAAGAATAGTAAACTAGAGGAGTTATAATTATATGGAGCAAGAAATGTCAGATTGATAAGAGACTGTCCAAGAGAGGACCTAGGTCCTGATTTTGAGGGGGACAGGGAATTGCTAAGAAGGTTTAGGACCAAACAATAGCTGGATTTTAGTTTTGCTACATTTTGGAGTCTACTCTGCTTATGAGAAATGGATACCATCAGATATAGTGGTGGAAGAGAGGGAGGAAAATAAGAAAACTAGAACATATTAAGCCATTCACCCCTAGAGTCAATATTAGAAACCCCTCACCAAGTGTGATCCAGTATCTACAGGATTTGGGTCCCTAATTTGTTCAACTTGTCATAGCTAATAAGAGTCAGTGGATCAACCAACATGGCATGCTTTCATCAAAGAAGTTGCTGTGCTTTATAAGCAAGGAAGAATTGAAATAGCTCAAAGAAACCTGAGATGTGCAAATGTATCTACCCTAAATGTTCACATGGCCTATTTGTACTTGACCTATGGTAGAGTTTCCAAGTTCTTATTGGTCTGAGTCGATCACACTGTAACTTGACTCTAATATAGTAATATCAAATGTCAAATGGGTCTTCCTTTTTTTTAAAGATTTTATTTATTTTGAGTTTAAAAAATTTTTCCCCAATCTTACTTCCCTCTCCCCACCACAGAAGGCAATTTGTCAGTCTTTACATTGTTTCCATGGTGTACATTGATCCAAATTGAATGTGATGAGAGAGAAATTACATTCTTAAGGAAGAAACATAAAGTATAAGAGATAGCAAGATCAGACAATAAGATATCAGGTTTTTTTTCCTAAATTAAAGGTAATAGTCCTTGGTCTTTGTTCAAACTCCACAATTCTTTCTCTGGATACAGATGGTATTCTCCATCTCAGACAACCCCAAATTTTCCCTGATTGTTGCACTAATAGAATGAGCAAGTCCATCAAGGTTGATCATTGCCCCCATGTTGCTGTTAAGGTGTACAATATTTTTCAGGTTCTGCTCATCTCACTCAGCATCAGTTCATGCAAATCCTTCCAGTCTTCCCTGAATTCCCATCTTTCCTGGTTTCTAATAGAATAGAGTTCTATGGCATACATATACCACAGTTCGTTAAGCCATTCCCCAATTGAAGGACATTCACCTAATTTCCAATTCTTTGCCACCACAAACAAGGCTGCTATTTTTTTTTGCTGAATATTTTTGTACAAGTGATGTTTTTACCCTTTTTCATCATCTCTTCAGGTTATAGACATAGTAGTGGTATTGCTGGATCAAAGGATATGCACATTTTGTTGCCCTTTGGGCATAATTCCAGACTGTTTTCCAGAAAGGTTGGATGAATTCACAGCTCCACCAACAATGTATTAGTGTCCCAGATTTCCCACAACCCTTTCTGGTCATATTGGCCAGTCTGAGAGGTGTGAGGTGGTACCTAAGAGATGCTTTAATTTGCATTTCTCTAATAAGTAATGATTTAGAGCAATTGTTCATATCACTTTGATCTCCTCATCTGAAAATTGCCTTTGCATTTACTTTGACCCAAATGGGTGTTCTTAAGAACAAAAGTTAACAACCGACCAGAAAGAGTTCATAGTATAGCTGACTCTGGCTACAGTGGATTTGTATCCTACTTCAAATACTTATTACTTGTGTGATTTTGATTAGGTCCCTTAACCTACTTAAGACTCAATTTCCTTATTGGTAAAATGAGAGGGATTGGGCTAGATGGATTCAGAGATCCTTCCAGCTCTAAATCTGGAATCTGGAGGAATGTATTCCTTTCTGATTGTCACATTTTAAGAGGGAAATTAAAAACTGGAGCCAATTCAGAGAAGAACAAATCTGAAGGAGAAAGGTTTCTTTACTTACTGTTGAACCTGAACCTTAGAGTTATTGGGGTTCCAAATTTCCCTGTCCCATTCTTGATTCTTCTGACTTTTGGATAGAATACCATCATTTTCCATCTTAGAATTCCCAATACAATGATCAAAAGAATCTCAGAAGGATAGAAATAGAAAAGTTTAGAATTCTCAGAGGCCAGACGAAGACTTGAAACAATAAAAGAGGGACAGCAAGTATTCCAAAAGTTCTGGATTATTACTCCAATGCAGATCTATTAAAGAATAGCACTTGGAAGAACAAAAGTTATTTCCGCGATAGACTGGTGGTCAATGAATAGGAACGGGCTGTTTTCAAATGAAGAAATGCATGCTATCAACAACCATGTGAAAAAATTTTCCAAATCACTAATCAAAAGAAAAATGCAAATTAGAATAAATAAGTTTTCGCCCAACACCCACTACATTCACAAAGATGGAAAAAGAGGAAAATAGCAATTTTTGGAGGGGTTGTAGGAGGAGGAAAGTACTCTAATGCAGTATTGTTAGAGCTTTGCATATAACCCAAAAATATCATTTATAAGTCACATACTATGAAAATAACAAAGAGAAAGAAATGGTCCATATGTGCAAAAATATTTAAAGTAAAACTTTTTGTTATAGAAAAAGTAAAAAATAAAGTGAGTGTTAAATTGGGGAATGCCTGTAGAAACTATGATAAAATTCATCAACTATTTCTGTGTTACAAAATATGAAATCATCATTTGGTCAATACAGAGAATCCTGGGAAGATTTGTATGAATTGATACAAAGTAAAATGAGTTGATATGGAACAATTTACATTGATAACAAGAATGCAAAAGAAAGCAACCATGAAAAACTTCAGAATTCTGATCAATGCAGAAATCAATCAAAACTTCAGAAGACTGACAATAAAGCATGCTTCATGTTTCTTTTCAGACAGGTGATAAATTAGAGACACAGAATGAAACTTACATTTATGGATATGACCAATGTATTGATTTATTTTGCTTGAGTAAGCTTGTTATAAGAAAGGGCTTCTGGGGAAAGGATGATTTCATAGGTACTAATAGAAATTTTAAAGGAAAGAAAGAAAAAGGAAGGAAAGGAAAGAAGAGAGAGAGAGAGAGAGGAAAGACCCATCCATAAAAATATTTTTAAAAATAAACCATAGAGAACTCAGGTTTAGGAACAGATGCAGTGGCATAACTCCTACTAGAATGGGCTTATCTATTTAAAATACCTCTCTGGAGAAGACTCAGTGGCAGAATCAGGGTAAGTAAAAGGCTAGTAGAAGTTTAAGTAGGCTTCTGTTCCTCTATGTTTAGCGAGAAATCACAGCAAACCATGTATAAGACTATCCTTAGAGTTAGAAAAACCTGAGTTTAAATCGGACCATTGATACTGCCTTTATACAAGCCCCCTAGGACATGACCAATCTCCACACACTTCCTATGTTTTATCACTTCACTTTATCCAGTGGCTTCTAATTTAATTAAAGACTTTTTATATTGTCTAAATCTAATGATTGATGAATTCTAGGTCTTGTTTTGTCCTTATGATTGATTGTTTTCAACTGACAAATGTATCAAGAGTATATTATCTTGTCATTTACTTTAAGTAGGCTAGGGGTAAATAATTGACTCAATCTGAACTGCCCTTAAATAGTATCTATCATAGATCATAGTAGCAGAGAATTAGAGCTGAAAAGGCCATCATAGGCCAACTAGTCCAACTCTAATTTTACATTTGAGGAAACTGAGACCCAAGAAGATTAAGTAATTTGATCAAAGTAACATAGAGAATAAGCAATTGAAATGAATTGCAACAGCATCCTGGGAAATAGATTCTATGGGTAGAAAAGACCTTAGAGGTCATCTAATTCATCTAAGATATAGAAAATCAGGTTCCCAGGGCAGCTAGGTGGTGCAGTGGATAGAGCACCAGCCCTGGAGTCAGGAGTACCTGAGTTCAAGTACAGCCTCAGACACTTAATAATGACCTAGCTGTGTGACCTTAGGCAAGCCACTTAAGACGATTTGCCTTGAAAAAATAAAATCAGGTTCCCAAAGCTGGTGATACTTCCCCATGAACACACAGGTAGCAGAGATAGTATTCAAACCCAGATCCTCTGACTCTAAATCTAGATCTCTTCTCCAATAATTAGCTACCTTTCAACTATACCATATTTCTACCAAAGTTAGCATTTTCATTTTTCAGTTCTAACTCACTCCAAATAGTTTTACTTCCTATTGATCCCATTTTCCCTTCCCCTACTCATCATTTTCCCTGACTTCTAACTTCTTCTGATTTGGGGACTTTTTTCCCTCAAAGCTGAACCAGGGTTCAGGTACCAGAACCACACAGAGAAATGAGAGTTAGTTTTCCTCTCTCTACAAGAAAGGAGGATAAAAGAGGAAAAGCTGCTTATAAATTTCCAAGCTCCAGTTGTGTAATGTTGTGTCAGGAAAGGCTGGGGTTCCTTTATGTACTGAATCGCATCACATTTCTAGCTGACACAACTCAGCAGTTTATGACACCACATCGTTTAATAAGACTCACTATCAAGAGAGGGTGGGGGATGGGATAAGGGGGCAAAGCAAAGAGAAAAAAGAAAAAGATACTTATCCCACCTAAATATCTGCTGTCAGTCTAGATAATATTATAGGTAACCAGGGAAGGTCCTTAAAGATTAGAAACACCCCCTATAACACATCATCATCTTCCAAATAGAGATTGTGAGGTGAGGTGAAAGGAATCAGTTCTTATTTATTCTGTGTATTCTCTCTCTCTCCCTCTGTCACACAACATACACACACACACACACACACACACACACACACACACACAATACAGCAATGGAGTTTGTTTGCTTGGTTTTCTTATTCTATTACATTTCTTGAACTCCTTATCCATTTTCTCTTATATAGAACTTAGAATGAATCCTACCCAAATATCCCAAAACAAACACTTCCTGTGATCAGGGAGACACTTCCTTCCTCTGCTTTCTAACCAAGGACTGTCACCAGATCTCTGTTTTTCCTTCTTCCAACTCAGAGAGAAGTTTTTATAAAGTCATAGAAGGCAAGTTTATCAAATACACTAATCTGATAGTATATTTGATACTAATAGAATCAGGATCCAATAGGAACTTATTGGTTTGGAAGAATAGAACAAATCTACTAAAATAAAATTTGAATAAAGATAAATGTAAGGCTTGATACATGTGTTCAAAAATTTTGCTATTCAAAAGTACTTTGCTTTCCTGGGCTTTAATTTCCATATCTACAAAATGTGGAAGTTGGTCTAGTCATTGCATTATTTTAAGGCCCTGTCAGAGTGAAAAGTCTTTAATGAGGGAGAAGACTTTAGGGGATTTAATTAACTGCAAGCTTCTAAGAAATCAACAAAGTGGTAGGGCAGTCCCCTCCCCCACAAAAAAGTTAATGTGACCTAAATCTGTATAAAGAAGATTTAAGTGCTTAAACCTAGAAAAATGGTAACCCCATAGTACTGATCATATCACATCTGTGGTCACATTTTAAGGACATCTACTAGAACATGCTCAAAAGAAGGTGGCTAGATTAGGGAGGGAAGTCAAAAATCACATGAAGATTTGAAAAGATATTGTAATGGGAGCTCCTATATGGAGTCAGAGGTTGAACTGAATTCAGTTTTATTTGATTCAAAGCAAGACAATTTAGTAAGTATTTAGTTAATGTCAATCATATGCAAGGGACCTTATGAAGGACTTCAGCTACAAAGAAGAAAACAAAATGACTTCAAGAGTCCTTTTATCGGGGCAGCTAGGTGGCATAGTGGATAAAGCACGGGCCCTGGAGTCAGGAGTACCTGGGTTCAAATCCGGTCTCAGACACTTAATAATTACCTAGCTGTGTGGCCTTGGGCAAACCACTTAACCCCATTTGCCTTGCAAAAACCTAAAAAAAAATATAAATAAATAAAAAAGAGTCCTTTTATCTCTAAAAGTTTAAGATTTTTTTGTATTTTTCCTCACTGTTCCTTAATTGTCCCGTTTCTCCTCAAGTATTTGAATCTAAACATTTCATTTGCTACTGAAGTCACATGTCTAGGCTGAACCAGTTCCTCATTTTTAAAATGAGAGAGTTGTATTAATATACTTATTTATTTATTCATTCATTCATTTATTATATTGATCTTGCTGCAAAATCCTATACTCCCAGTTAAGTGTGGTTGGAAATTAGCCAAGTACTAGCAACTCCAAGATTATGACCTCTTTCTTTCTTTTTTTATGTCTAGTTATGCCAATCATATTTCTATAAGTCATGTTGTGAAAGAAAACATAGATTAAAAAACTCAAGAAAAATTTAGAAAGCAAAAGGTATGCTTCAATCTGTATGCATATACTATACATTTCTCTTCTCATAAGTCCCAAAGTTGTCTTGGATCATTGTGTCTGTGAGTATAAATAAGTCATTCACAGCAGCAGATCATCTTACAATATTGCTGTTACTTTGTACACAGTACTTGTCACTTTGCATCAACTTCAGTAAATCTTTCCAGTTTTTTCTGAGATCATCCTGCTCATTATTTCTTATAGTAAAATAACATTCCAAAACAAATACGTACCACAATTTGTTCTTCCATTCCCCAATTGATGGGCATCCCCAATATTTCTAAATTTTTTTGCACTGGAAAAGAGTAGCTATAAACATTTTTGTATTTAGAAATTATTTTCTTTTTTGTTTTATTATCTCTTTTTGAATACAATACTTGTAGTGGTATTGCTAAGTCAAATGGTGTGCATGGTTTTTAACCCTTTGAGCATAGCTCCAAATTGCTCTACAGAATGGCTGAATCAAGTCACAATTCCACCAACATTACATTAATGTCTCATTTTTCTCATTCCCTCTCCAATATTTGTCATTTTCCTTTTCTGTTTGATTAGTCAATCAAATAGGTATATGGGGTAGCCCCCTTAGAATTATTTCAATTTGCATTTCTTTGATAGTGAGTTAGATCATTTTTTTTTTGATTTTAGGTTTTTTGCAAGGCAAATGGGGTTAAGTGGCTTGCCCAAGACCACACAGCTAGGTAATTATTAAGTGTCTGAGGATGGAGTTGAATTCAGGTATTCCTGACTACAAGGTCAGTGCTTTATCCACTGTGCCACCTAGGTGCCCCACTTTAGATCATTTTTCATGTGGCTATGGATAGTTTTGATTATTTCATATGAAAACTATTCATATCTTTTGATCATTTATCCATTGAAGAAGAGTTCTTATTTTTATAGATTGTCTCAATTCTCTATATGATTGAGAAATGTGGCCTTTATTAGAGAAACTGGCTTCTAAGATTAGGGGGGAAAATTGTAAAACTCAAAATAAATAAAATCTTAAAAAAAACTAGCTTCAAAATTTTTTCACTGTTAACTATTGCAAATTGTATTTTCCTCCATCCTATTTCCCCCTCCATTTACTCTATTTTTTCTCTTCTTTCTCTTTTTTTTGCTTCTGACTGCCACCTCCATCAACCTGTAATAGAGATTTCTATACCCAAATGAGCATGTATTCCCTCTTTGAGCCATTTCTGATGAGAGTAAGGTTATTTACTCTCTCTTTCCTCCTTCATCTTCCCCTCAACTAAAAAAGCTTTTTCTTGTCTCTTTTATTTAAAATAATTTGCCCCATTCTACCTTTCTATTTCATAACTTTTCATCAAGAATGTTTGAAAGTCCCTTATTTAATTGAATGTCCATTCCCCCCCCCCCCCCGAAAGATTCTACTTAAGTTTTGCTAGATGCATGATTCTTAGTTGTAAGTCCTGGTTTCTTTACCCTACAGAGTATAATATTCCAAGTTCTCTTATCCTTTAATGTAGAAGCTACTAAAACTTGTGTTATCCTGACTGTGACTCCACAATACTTGATATTTTTTTCTTTCTGGCTATTTGCAATATTTTCTGATAGATTTTTTTTTTAGAATTTGAATATAATTTGCCTGAGAGTTTTCATTTTGGCATGTCTTTCAGGAGGTGATCAGCGGATTTTTTCAATTTCTGTTTTACCTTCTGGGTCTGGAATAGCAGGACAGTTTTCCTTGATAATTTATTGAAAAATGATATATAGGTTCTTTTTTTTATCATGACTTTCAGATGGTCCAGTAATTTTTAAATTATCTCTCCTGAATCTGTTGTCCAATTTTTGGTTTTTCCAATGAGATATTTTCATTGTCTTCTATTTTTTCCTTCTTTTGGCTTTTTTATTATTTTTAATTTCTCATAAAGTCCATTTGCTTAATTCTAATTTTTAAGGAATTAATTTCTTCAGTGAGCTTTACACCTCCTATTCCATTTAGCCAATACTACTTTTTAAGTTTGTTTTTTTTTCCTTAATTTTTTTGTGCCTTTTTTTCAATTTGGCCAGTTCTTTTCAATGCAGGCTTCTCCTCATTTGGTTTTTTGGTATCATTTTTACCCTTTGGTCTACTCTGTTCTTTTTGTTGTTGTTATTGTTTTGGCTTTTGCAAGGCAATGGGGTTAAGTGACTTGCCCAAGGTCACACAGCTAAGTAATTATTAAGTATCTAAGGCTGGATTTGAACTCATGTCCTCCTCATTACAAAGCTGGTGCTCTATCCACTATGCCACCTTGGTGCCCCCTACTTTTTTTTAAGATTTTATTCAGTATTTTTGTGCCTCTTTTATCAAGCTATTGGCTCTTTTATTCATGATTTTCTTCCATCTGTCTCATTTCTTTTTCCAATTTTTCCTCTCCTTCTCTTACTTGATTTCAAAAATCCTTTGTGGATCTTTCCATGGCCTGAGAACAATTCATATACTTCATGGAGGCTTTCAATGTAGGAGTTTTGGCCTCTGAGAATATTTTGATAATCCTTGTCATCATAATAACTTTCTATGATCAGAATTTTGTTCTGTTGTTTGCTCATTTTTCTATTTTATTTTTGACTTTTTTTTGACTCTTTGTTAAAGTAGAGCTCTGCTTCCTGTTTGGAGGGTGCATTGTCTCTAACTTCAAAATTTCCATGCAGTTGTTTTCAAAGATATTTCTAGAGATCTAAAATTTTCAAATCTTTCATATGTGGTGTAATCTAAGGAAAGATGTTTACTACTCTGCTGGCAAGTGTTCTGGTCTGTGACCAACCATAAGCACTCTTTTCTGCCTTGGAACTGTGATAAGCATTCATACCCCACTGAGACCCACAAGCTCTTCTGTGTTTTTGTTCCTCCCCTGGGATAGCAGTCCAGGACTCTGACCCAGATATTAGTATGGACAAAGCAGCAGAGTCCTGCCCCCCGGTGCCAACAAAGATCTTCTGATCAATTATTTGACGCCATTACCACACGTGTGCTGAGAGCTCCAGAGGTAGTTGACTCTGCAGATCATAGCTCCCAAGTCCTGCTCCTAGTTTTTTTGAATCTGGATCTGTGCTGATCTAGCCTACACATAACTGTGCTAGACTGTGCTCCATTCTCATTCAGCTGCAACAGAATTTTCCTGCTGACCTTCTAAGTTGCCTTTGGCTGAAAAAATTATTTCACCCTATCTTGTGGTTCTGCTGCTCCAGAAATTGTTTTATGCCATTTAAATAATGCCATAAATGGCATCTATGGCATAAATAATGCCTGTTCAGAGGGATTTGGGGAAAAGTTCAGGTGAATGCTGCCTTTTCTCTGCCACCTTGGCTCCATCTCCTAATTATCTCCTCTTTCATACAAATCTCTGTCTTAAATCACAAAGGTAGGTATTTGATTGGGGTTCTTGTTATTGATAAATCTTAAGTCAACTTATTTTTGGTGACAAGGTCATCTACAATCTGAGCAAGAAATATTCAGGTTATTTCAATGTCCTTCTTGGTTGGGTTCTCACTTTCTGAACAATTTTTCTCCATATTTATTCATCATCAACAATCTCCTCTTATTGCTGTAGAATCTTATTGAACTCAGAGACCTAGTTTGAGACATTTTAAAAGTCAATTCAGGATCAAGGAGTCAGTCTACTGTTTGCTAGTATTTCAACAAGGTATTCTGGAGATGGAGATGTGGGGATATCCCCAAGAGGTATTCAATAGGGTTTTAATAATACAGGCCCTTCATAAAAATGGTTCTTCCTACATATACTGCAACCCTTTGAGAAGATGAATAATCAATAAAAATTATTTCTCTGCTCAAAACTCTGGGAACCACATTGGTGACATTAAGAAAATATAAATAGAGAAAGAAAGACATTGATGAGCACAGGTCCACACTTGTCCTTTTTGACTGTGCCCACAAACCTACTTGACTGTTGTTTCTTCTTTCTACCATGGTCTTGTAAGAATAATTTATCTCAAATTCCATTTAGCCCACCTTTATTTGGCATCTAATATATACAAGGTTGTTTTCTACTGTCTGAGAAGAACACATAGCTTAGAAAATAGTTCTCAGAATGCTTACAGACTAGTACAAGTATAAGACATGGAATAATAACTTTTTTCAAATATAAATCTCTGGAGCAAAAGGAATCCTTGGTATGGAAACTCACTCCAGTGATGCAAATTGAAAGCTCTTCTATAATTTTGAGTGTAGGTGACTAGGGGCATTGAAAAGTCAAGTTACTTGCCCAGGATCATACATGTCAGATATATGACTATCTGTTATGCTATGCTGCTTCTCACAGATAAACTAAACAATGCCAATGAAAGCATGTCAAAGAAGCACAAGTGCTCTGATAGAGGAAGGTGATTACCTAGATGAAGGAATAAGGGAGGTGCCTGAGTAAAGTTTTTTAGAAGATAAAGCATTTCAGTGAATTTCACCAAATTTAAAATTTGGAAGAGACTTCAAAGTCATTTGCTCACACCAATAGATCACCAAATATTCTATGACATACCCCAAAAGTGGCCAGCCCTGACCTTTGCTTGAAAAACAAAAGTAGTAGGGAACCTCTCAAGACAACCAATTCTACTTTGAAACATTTCTAATTTTTCCTGACTTAAAGTCCAAATTTGCCTCTACATCTTCTAAATCTGTCTTTTTTCCACTGACCCCTCTTGAGGTCAAACAAAAACAAATATAAATTCTCTTCCACAATAACAACTCTTCAAATTTCACTTCAAGACAGTTATTTCATTCTTCCTTTCACCCAACCTCAACCAGTCCCTAACATCTTCTCAGTCTAAATATTCCAAGTTCCTTCCATCAATCCTTATCTACTATGGTGTCAAGGCCTTTGATCATTCTGGTTGCCAAGCTCTGGATAAGCTCTCCAGTTTATCAATGTCTTTTCTAAGTAATATCTCTAAGAGATGAATGCAAAACTCCAAATGTTATCTGACCAGAGTTAACCATCACCTGTTTAATTCCTGGAAACTATTTAACCTAAGGTCATGTTAGTTTTCTTGGTTATCACATTATTGTTGATTCTTAGCAAGTTTGTTGTCCTCTAAAAAACAAAAACAAAACACAGATCTTTTTCAGAAGAATTTCTGTCCAACAAATGTTCCCCATTTTATACATGGCAAACTGAATGATGCATAGAAATTTAACAGATAATGAAAAGAGAAGACATTTCAGACATTGTTTATTTGACACATAAAAGGGAGCCATTAAAGATTTTTGGCAGAGAAATAACATGATTAAATCTACTGAAAAGGAAGACTCATCTGACAATGGCATTAAAGGATGGAACAGAAGAAGGAGAGAATAAAGATAGGAAACCCCTGGAGGCTACTAGAATAGTTCAGAAGGCTAAGAATGTTAACTCAGTTCATAAACTGATTTCGCCAACTTGGTTTCTTGGCTTTTATAACAAGAGGAATGAAACTATATGAATATTTCTTCTTCTACCTATATTCCACCTCTGCCTCAACTAATACCTCTTAGGAAAATCTTGGGAGATTGATATTGAATGATCACGGCACCTCTGCAAGGGTTTAGGGGTGAGGGCAATGAGATAAGGAAAGCAAGAACCTCCCACTTACCCTTTCCTTGACAACAGAGGTAACTCAAAGCTGTTTCTGTTCCTCCCTAAGCTGTTTCCATGGCTCCCATCCAGCCTGCCTCTTATAACTGTTTAGCATAATGTGCAGGAAGGCACTACAGAAAATAGCTCATGTCACCCTCCAGGGTCCAGGTCTTTGGCCTCCCCCACCTGCTCCCTGTGCTGCTTCTGGTCTGAGGGGTCAGTATAGGGCACCTGAAGCATGGCTTTCCATTTAGGGTTCCACTCTGACCAAATTACCTGTGCTCTCCAGGCCCCTCTCACAGGTGGACCCATTAACAGCATTGCATGTACAACCTGTCAGCTCTCTAATTACAACCTTCAGCAGAAACCTCACTCTCTGACTGGTAGATTTCCATGCTTTCGTTTGGGGACCTTACTCCATGCCACTGTCAAAAAAGTTCCAGGAGGGTCTGTCCACCTGCATTTCTGAAAAGAGTTGTCTTCATATGCTGCTGTTTCATTTTTTATTTTTGTTGTGTTTTTTTATTTTTGCTTTTTAAACAGTCTGGTCTTTGAAAATAGGAATCAGAAATATTCAGGATGTTGGCAGAGTGAGAGGTGGCAAAGCATAGTTGATGGAAAGAGTCTTTGAAGACCTGGGTTCAAATACTGCCTTTGATACATGCTGGTTATTTGATTGTCTGGCTAGGCAGGCCATTAAACTTCTCACCACCCACAACAACTCTCTGAAGACTTTACATCATGATACAAAAATATGATGAAATATTACATATGTCATAATAAATGACCAAATGGACATGTTCAGAAGAAATTGGAAAAGCTGCATGAACTGAATGAACAGAGCAAAGTGAAGAGAACTAGGAGAACAATTTATACAACACAGTAAACAGCCTTGAAAAATCTTAGGGCACTGATCAATGGGATACAAACTACAAGTCTGAGAGACTGAAGTTGAAACTCGTTTTTCACCTCCTGAAAAAAGAGGTAATGAACTTAAGATTCATAGATACAAATTTTCAGGCATGGTCAAAGAGGGAATTATTTTTCCTGGACTATATCTGTTACTGTTGAGGTTTCCTTTTTGGTTCAAGCCTAGGTTCAGTTGGGGAAAGTGAGATGGAACTGTAGAAGAGAAATAATAAATGTATATTAAAATTAAATGACTAATCGATTCAATTTAAATAGACTTTAAGTTGCAGAGAATATGTTGATTATAGTGGCAGAGGAAACTCCTGCTACCAATGAGATCTCAGTTATAGTTTTGTATTTCTTTTTTAAATGGCAGCATTTATAGAGGTATCATGGATAGAGCACTGGCCTTGGATTTAGGAGGATGGGAGTTCAAATCCAGTCTCAGATATTTGATTCTTAATAACTGTGTGACCTTGAGCAAGTCACTTAATAATGCTTTTCCACATCCAAGGCCATCTCCATGCATCCTGATTCATATCTAGTCACTGGACCCAGATGACTCTGGAGAAAAAAAAATGAAGCTGGTGACTTTAGTATAGCATCTCCCTCTCTCAAATCTAATTCATATGCTTGTCATGGCATCACCTTGATGTCATGGTCTTCTTCAAAAATGAAGGACACACATTATTATTATTATAAATTGAATCAAAACATCAAGGGATCTAGGTTCTACAACTGATTCTAACATTAACTGTGGTTTGGGGAGAATCATTTTAATTCTATGCATCAATTTTCTTATCTCTAAAATGGAAATTAATAATAATACTCACCTTATCTACATAATTGTTTCTAAGAAACACATCAGAGTTCACCTAGTTCACCCTTACCTGAGAGTTACATCTTTTTCATAGTTTCACCATCAAATGGTCAGATAGTCTCTGCCCAAAGCATTTAAGTGTTGGAAAACTCACTACCTAATGAGATACTATGAGAAGACATCTCTAATTATTATGGTTTTCCCTTATAGCGAGTCAAAATTTGTCTTCCTTTGGATTCCATCCATTGGCCTACTGAGGCTAAGTATAATTCTAATTCCTCTTCTCAAATAACATAGATATGGTAAAAAGAGCACAAACCTGGGAGTCAAGAGATTCAGGTTCTAATTCCAACTCTGCCACTAACAATGGGCAAATTCCTGTATTTCCCTGGACCTGATTCTCCTTTTTTGGAAAATAGGGAATAAATCTACAAATATTAAATGTCCCTTCCATCTCCAACATCCTTGTAGGCCAATGAATGACTCTAACTTACAGAATTGTTGTAAGGATCAAATACAACAATAGACATGAAAGTACTTTCAGTTATTTAAATGTAAATAGATGCAAAGCCAGTTTAATTGGTTGCATTGATGTTTAATTCTATTTGTAATAAAGCTTTATAAAGATGTAAGTTGGTCATGTTCTTTAAAGCAGCTTTGCATATAAGAATTCAGGATTGCTAAACTTCAAATGTTTTGTTAACCCAACCACATTCCTTGAGGAGAGACTATAGGAAGTAAGATAAGTGATGTCAACCTCCATTAGCACTTTCCTTCATGTGAAGTAAGGTGGTAGTGTAAAAACTCATTGGACTAGAAAACCGGAGATTTGGTTTAAAATCATAGAACTTCAGAGTTAAAATGATCATCAGAGTTCATCTAGTCCAACCCATACCTAAGGAATACATCTTTTTCCTAAGCATTCCTATCAAATGGTCAGATAACCTCTGCCCAAAGCATTTAACTGTTGGAAAACTTACTAATGAGATCATTCATACTATTGTTGAACATTTCTAAGTATTATTATAATTTTCCCTATAGTAAGTCAAAATTTTTCTCCCAATGGCTTTCATCCATTGGCCCACTGGAACAAGGGTAAATCTAATTCATCTTCTCAAGTAATGTTCAGTTTCAGCTGTGTCCAACTCTATGCAAATCTATGGGATTATCTTCATAAAGATATGAGTGGTTTTACGTTTCTTTCTCCAACTCATTTCACAGATGAAAACACTGAGCAAACAGGGGAAAATGACTTGCCCAGATAATGTGATTAGTAAATCTGAGGTCAAATTTGAACTCAGGTTTTCCTGTCTCCTGGCCTGATACCCTATTTCCTGAGCCATCTAACTGCTCCCTTTTTACATAAGACAAGTTCTAAATATTTGACTATAATGACCATTTTCTCCCTAGTAAATAGGTACTAGCTAACTTGTACCAGATTAGAGCACTGGAAATGAAATAAGGAAAACCTGAGTTCATCCACTGCCTCAGTTACTAATAAAGAGAGTAGGGGACAGAAGGAATACTGGAATGACTAGAGGATGTTGTATATATTCGATTCTATGGTTTCTAATTAAATAAGCATTATTGCGGGTATCTAGGTCACACAGTGAATAGAGAGAACTGGACCTAGACTCAGGAATACCTGAATTCAAATTCCACCTCAAACAATAGTTTTGTGACCTCGGGCAAGTCATTTTACCCCTACCTCAGTTTCCTCATCTGTAAAGTGGAGATAATAATAGTGCCTACTCCCAAAGCTGTTGTCATAATTATGAAGAGAGATGATTGTGTTTTGTGATAATACAACACATTTGTTATTTTGTGAAGATAAAATGAGATATTTTAAAAATATTAACTAAAAGTTTTATTTTAATGAATCTTTTCTTGTAAATAATATTTTTCCAATTGCATATAAACATAGTTGAAACATTCATTTTTATAAAATTTTGAGTTCAAAATCCTCCCTCCCTCCTTTCCCCTCCCCAAGACAATAAGCAATCTAAAATAGGCCTTACATATGCAATCATGGAAACATATTTCCACATTAGTCATGTTGTGAAAGGAAAAAACAGAACAAAAAGGAAAAACTACAAGAAACAAAAAAAGTGAAAATAATATGCTCTAATCTGCATTCAGACTCTATAGTTCTTTCTCTGAATATGGATAGCATTTTCTGTCATGAGTCTTTTGGAATTGTCTTGGATCATTTTATTTTTAAGAAGAACTAAGTCAATCATAGTTAAAATGAGACATTTGTAAAGCAGTTTGCAAACATTAAAGTGATATAAAATTGCATAAATGATAGTAAAGTGATATAAATGATAATTGTTGTTATCATTATTAGAATTACCTTGCTTCCATTCATAAACTATATGAGCCCAATCAAACTATTAAACCTCACTAGACCTCAGTTTACTCATCCATAAAATAGGGAAATTAGACTAAATGATCTCCAAGATCCCTTCTAGCTACAAAATTCTTTGATCCCAGGTCATTGCCTGCCTAGAGTTTCCTTATCTATAAAAATGAAGATAGTTGGACTAGACAGCTGCTGAAGTCCCTTCCAGCTCTTCATCTCTGATCCTATTAGTGGATATTTGCAGGCTCACTGAATGAAAAAGTTCATCAGTCCTTGGCCTGCTTCCTTACCCAGAATCATTTAACCCAGGGCCTTCCAAACATTTGTATGGAGTATTTATTTCTTGCGTAACAGCTCACATTTATATGGCACACTAAAGTTTGAAAACCACTTTCCTCATAATAATAGTGCAATAAATAATGTTGGAGATTTAATCATTTGCTAATTAACAAGTGGAGAAACTGTGGTTCTAAGAGATTTAATTACTTGCCCAGGTTCATAGAACCAGAAAAGGTCTGAAGACTGTGGTCTCCTGCCTCCAAGTTCAGCATGTCATCTACTAACTTGTGCTTCCTTCTTATATTAGCTTCCCAGCACTTACTTCACTTCATTGTATCCTATGCTACCTAATTTAGGTACTTAGACATAGGAGTAGATCAGGAAAAAAAGTTCTAAGAGAATAGAGATCATAATACCTGAATTTCCAGTTCTATGGCTATTTCTGCTTTAAAATCCCTTTCTGCACTAGCAAGTAGACTTTCTGTGATTATGTATGTATGTAAACATATTAAACTCCTATTAAAAGGAGAAAGGATTAGTAACATATGATACTGAAAATCTTATTCTGTATGCAATTTGAATATATCAAATCTATCATCCATAATTGGTCCAATGGTATATAGCTAGTGAAGTCGCAGATGTGAATGAGGCTACCTGCAGTAGGGGATAGAGATTTTTCTATGGAAATAAAGCTTGATTCTGACCTATCTCTTCAATGGAAAGCAGTTAGAAATTCTCCCAATCCCTAGGGTGGATAGAGTGGAAAGCCTAGGACCAGGGATGAGGATCTGACTATTGGTGTTACTGTTCAGTACTCTATAGCACTTGGTGATTTGGAAAGCACTTCCTTCATAACTAACTTTTGAAGCAAGTAATGCAAGAATATTATACCAAGGAAATTACCTGGTCAGAGAGTATCCAAGACAGAATCAAACTCAGGTCTTTTAACCCCAAGGCAAGTTTCCTTCTACTATAGCAGGATATAATTTTTAGAGGGAAAGCATTACTGGGTTTCCCCTTAGGGCCTTTCCCCACACCTTCATCATTACCCTTCAATGCTTTTACACAAACACAGTGCCTCTAGTAGTCCAGCCTGCTCCCACACATATTCATCCCATGGGGCACAGCAGAGTGCCAACACCCATTAGTTAACTCACCCAGAATGTCAGCACCCGGAGCTGTCCATCAGTGGTACCTTCTTCATTCTTACTGACAGCCAGGCCAACACTCCCCTTCACCTCTAGAAGGACTGTCTCGCTGCATGAACTCTCTGGGACAGTTACAGAAAGTGAAAGTCCAAGTTACCCAGCTAGATTCTGGAGCTGCTGGAAACATTTTTTTTAAAGAAACTACCCTTTAACCTAAATGGAAGGGAAGATGACTTTAGGATTCCACTTCATGGATTCAGTAGAGTCTGAGATATTCTTTTTTCTATGTCTACAAGGATATGATCTGCAACTTTGACTGCCTTTCTCTGTGTTTCTCTCTCTCTCTCTCTCTCTCTCTCTCTCTCTCTATATATATATATATATATATATACATATATATTTATATATATAAACACACATACTATATAAAATGCATATATGTATGTATATCTATATCTGTATCTATAACATAGATATAGATATAATTTTCATTCACTTCCTGTTTTCCTTGACAGGGAGGCAGCATAAGGTTGGTATTGTGACTGAGGGTCTGTTGTTTTAATAAAATGAGAATGAGATTATAGTCCCCTTCCTTACCAATTCATATCCCAGCTTAGTCAAGAATACCAGACTGCTGCATTTTAACCCTAAAGAAATGACTATAAAATGTCTCAGGCCCCCTATGCCCCACTACTCATACTTTTTCTGTAAAAGGAATTGTTACTGTCTAATACAAAAACACAGAGCATGACAGGAGCTCAGGGTCTAGGTCTGGAATGCAAGATCCCACATCAACTGACAGTTTACCTGGCAAATTAGGGCAGTTCTGGTCTGCCCCTGCCCGGGTGGATACATAACTGTCTATGCATCGATGGATTGTTCTTTATCTGACAGGTAATTAGCTACAGAAAAAAAGTAAATTAAAAAGAAAGACTATATTAATAACACTATGCGGGCATATTTGATTAGAGATGCACAATGAATTACTTTAATTTACAAAAAACCTCTTTTGGTCTGAAGAGCTCAGTTCATTGCCAGAAAGACAGATACCTTGAAAAGATGAGCTCCCATAATTCAGGGGATCTCAGTGGAGAAGAGGGGCTCAGGATGTAAACACTTTATTCTCTTCTTTAATCTATGATTTGGTTAAACATCTGTACAACTACCTGTGTGTCAGCGATCTGAGTTCTACACAGCTGCTTTTTCAGGGGGTCTAATGACCAAGCAGTCCCTATCCTTCCAGGGTACTATCTTATTGAACTGTCTCATTTTACATAAATCAAATTCACAGTACTAGTCTAATAGTGTCTATAACTTAAATGATAGATTCCCAGAAGACAGGACCATGCCCGGCTATTACTACAACTGTCTAATGTACAGCTGGTACAGTAGAAGCATATTTTCCCCTAATGACCAGAAAAGAAATCCCTAATGTTAGATTTTTAGGCTTCCTTTGGAGGAAACAGAAAAGAGAAAGAGAGCTGGGGAAAGAAGAAGAAATAGAAGAGAGGCAGAGGGTAGGAGGGAGGCAGAGAGGGAGAGAGGGAGAGAGGGAGAGAGGGGGGAGAGAGAGAGAGAGAGAGAGAGAGAGAGAGAGAGAGAGAGAGAGAGAGAGAGAGAGAAAGAGAGAGAGAGAGACTCCCTCCCCTGCTTAGATTTTATATTGTAAAGCATGGCCTAGAAGAGAACAGAATAAACAAAGGAGAATAATGGAACCAAGATCCTAGATTTCCCCCCAGGCAGTCTCTGGGCCTCTGGGGAAGGAGTCTGCAGCATGAACACCTCCACTCTGTACCCCAGAGGTGCAGGCAACAATTTAATGCCTACCACCTCCAGGGTGTGTCGTTACTATGAAGTAACCCACCCCCTGAAGCGTCTGATTGCTTAAGCATCTCTTTGCAAAATGTTTATCTTTTTGCATGAATGTTTAATCAGATACCATGGTGCTGTGCACAGCAGCCCTCTCCAGAGAGGCAGCCGGAGATGGAATGATAAGTCCTATTTTTCAGGGAGGGCGGCTCCATGTGTGGCCACTGACTGCCTTTTGGGGATCATGCTTTCCTCTTCTTCTGTTGAATATCTACTTATTTTATGACCAACTTAAATGCTTCTTACATGCGGTCCTCCTGGACAGCACACACACACACACACACCCACACACATACACACACACACACACCTATTCTCATTAAAGACCTCCCCCTTAGACCTCCCTCAGAACTTCATCTTCTACTTCTCTAATAAAAATGTGGGTGTGCATAGATATATGCATACATGCATAACCACATATTCTCAACAAAAATGTCAGTGTATAAATAACTTTTATTATAGCTCTCTGTGTATGCTACCCTCCTACTAAACTCAATAATAGCCGATATTCCTATAGTGTTTTAAATGCTGGCAAGGTGCTTCACAAGCAACCTTGTAAGGTAGGAACTACAACCATTATTATTCACATTTTCTAAATATAGTCTGGATTTGTCTATGGTTATATACTAATTAAGTATCAGAGGTAAGATTCAAACTCAGGTCTTCCTCACTCTAAATATAGCATCTCTTTCACCAGATACAACCCACTATCTTTCAATCCAGGAGACTATCCACTTAGACAAGCAGGAGTTCTGATGTGCACTGGTGAAGGGAGTAAACTCAAGTATGAATTCAAAAACCTTATAAAGTATTGAGATGCAGTATTTTTCAATTGGTCTAAAATTGTTGAGTTACATTTAAAGTTTCAAGGGACATAATTTCTGGGTAATTTAATCATTTATTAATAAGGCCAGCAAATCAATAATAAAAGGATGACTATTTGGTCATCTCTCTTAGACCAAAGAACATCATAGTGATGGACTCACAGTTTATGTACTCTTCAAAATAATAGATGGGTCATCAAACAATAATCAAATCTAACTGATTAACACAATTGGAGAGGGATCATATTAAAATGAAGGACTGAATATCTCTTTGATAGGGAAAATATTTCTATACCAGACCACGAAGCACTTTAGACTATTAATTCAAAGAATGTGTGTGCTTTTCAAGGGGAAGCTGAGACATTATCTCAGCTCAGATTATCCCCAGACCTCAGTTATCTAGACAAAAGGATCCCTCTCTATCCAAGTTTGAGTAATGGACTTCCCAACCTTAGATTAAATTACTTGCAAGATTAGGTAGGATCTGAACAAGATCCAATGTCATTAACAGAAATATCCTTCAAGAAAAACTGAATTCAAATTCAGGATTTTGGAAGAAGTTGGTGAGAACTCTAAATTTTCTAAGATATTATTAAAAATAATTTATTAAAATTGCACCCCCATTTCCTGGCAAAGATATTCTTCCTCTTTCCTAGCTACTCCCCAATCTGGAATCAGCCCCAACAGTTTCTAATTGCATTTTCTTTTCTATTCTAATTCCCTTTCCATTAACAACCTCCTTCTCAGAATCCTCCACCAATAGGGAAGGTAACCTCTAATTTCTTCTCCTCTTAGAATTAGACAGAATGTGACAACTTCCGCAAAGCATTTTAGGAAGATACCTAGGATACCAATGCATCACATAGAGTTTCCAAGGTGACAGGATTCTTATGATGGCTAATCATGGAAAAATGCAAATTCTCTCTTTTTCTCTCTTCTCAACACCAGACATACCCATATTACCACCAAGACCTACCAGGTCCTTAGCCTCTGAGAGATTCACTGTCTAAACCCAATTCCTCTTTACAGTCAAAGAAGAGTCTATAGAGTCTTATCCAATCAACCAATCAACAAAAATGTATTAAACATCTCCCACATGCCAATCTCATCGATAGACACTGAAGACACAAATATTTTAAAAAATGAAATAATTTCTGTTCTCAAGAAGCTGATCAGGTAAAGCCTTCCCAGAACCACACATGTACTCTGAGATCTTCTTCATATAGGTCCTGTGAGTCCCACTCAGGCACTCTTACTTTTCCATGACTTCCTGGGATTATGGCTAAATCCATTACCTGAGGATTAAGCTTCAGTTTGATTCTCATCAAAAATTCTAGTCACCATGTATTTGCTTAACACCAGACCTTTCAGGCCCCATCAAATTTAACAAGGTCTGACAGATTTGGGATTAAATGGAGAAACCCAGACAAATCTACTATCATAGAAGTAGGAAAGGCATAATTTTTAAAACGAGAGAGACCCTAATGTCTGTTAGTGTGAAGCCAGAACAAGTTATTTCCCAGGCCCACACCTATCACCCTTTCCATTTTGTGTGACTCTTGGTCCTTCTTGTACTGCTGGAAACAGTGACTAACTTTAATTCACTTTAATTAATGTTGATTGAATGACTCTTATGTATGAGGAACTAGGGATGTATTAAGACAAAATTCTACTCCTTATGCTCACTAACCAAAGAAGTTAGAGAAATGCAAACAGGAGAAATATAATAAGATAAAGTGAAGTATTTACTATAGGAAGGATACAAACAAAGCACTATGGAGGTTCAGAAGAGAAAGACAGAGAGAAAGAGTGGTCATATTTAGCTGGGGAATTTAATTGGGGAAAGAATTTCACAAAAAAGTGTCATCATCTGAACCTTGAAGGATAGGTAGCATGGGTAGCAGAGATGATTAAAAGTAGAGGGAATATCATAAACTACATTAGAAACAAAAACATAGCATGCTAAGCAAATATCAAGTACACTTTTAGAGATTAATGGACTTATAATAATAAAGAGGAAGCCAATTGTTTTAGTAGATAGAGTTATGGGCTTAGAATCATGAATATTCATCTTCATGAGTTCAAATCCGACCTCAAACACATATTAACTGTGGGAGCCTGAGCAAGTCATTTAACCATAGTTGCCTCAGTTTCCTTATTTGTAAAAAAGAGTAGAGAAAGAAATGACACCCCACTCCAGTATCTCTCTGAGGTCTAAAGAGTGTTTTCTTTACAATGACCCTATAAGGTAGGTAATGCAAATAGTGTTGGTTCATTTTAAATGTAAGTTCTATAATTTAGAATTATAGAATTACAGCTAGAAGAAGTCTTAAAAACTATTTAGTCTAACCTTTCCATTTTATTAATAAGTAAACTGAGGACCAAGTCTAAGCAAATCACTTAAAATCACATAGCTAGTAAGTGTCAGAGTTAAAATATCCACGTTGGTGAGGTAATCAAACTGGAAAGATGAGCCATATTGTAGAGAAATTTAAATGCCAAGCTAGAAATGCTTGTTCTTCCACCAAAGGGGAGTTATCAGAGGTTTTGAAACAAGAAAATGAAGTTATTGTATCTATGCAGAAAGAAAATTATTTTGGCATCATGTGCAGGATAAATTGGGATTGCTGTGTTTAGTTGTGTTTGCATCTTCTTGACCCCCATTTGATGTTTTCTTGGCAAAGATACTGGAGTGATTTGCCTTTTCCTTCTCTTACTCATTTTACATATGGGGAAACTGAAGGAAATAGGATAAAGTGATTTGTCCAGGGATTAAACAGCTATAGTTAATGACTGAGGCTGGATTTGAACTCATACCTTCCAGACTCTAGGCCAGGCTTTCTATCCACGCACCACCTAGCTTCCCAGAACTTTTGTAGTATCCCACTTGTGCAATACATCTCTAAGTCATTAGATTTGATCAGGATTTATTGGTGCTGGAAGGCACTTCAGACCTTTTATAGAGTAGAAACTATCTAATCAAATACCTACTTTTTAATCTTTTGTTAATGTCTTTTGTTTTTACTTCAATAATTTCTGTATTTCTGCTCCTTTTATTCTCCCCAGTTATATACCCAATTACTTTGGTAAACAAAATAAGCTAAGCAAGCCCAACCAACACATCAATGGCATTTGAGAGGATATGCAATAGTCTAGATCCACAGAGACCATCATCTTCCCTTCTCAACAGAATGGAAGAAACTTCATTTCCTGATCTCTTCAAAGGACCAGAGTGGGTGATTATAATTACACAGTATTCACTTTTTTGTTTATTATTATAGTCATAGGGGTGGCTAGGTGGTGCAGTGGATAGAGCACCGACCCTGGAGTTAGGAGTACCTGAGTTCAAATCCAGCCTCAGACACTTAATAATTACCTATCTGTGTGGCCTTGGGCAAGCCACTTAACCCCATTTGACTTGCAAAAAACAAAAAAAATAAAAAATATTATTATAGTCATGGATAATATTTTCCTAGTTCTACTTCACATTGAATCAGTTTCTGTCTATTTTTCTTGATGTTTCATTGAATTTCTTCTATTCATTATATCTTATAACTCGTCTTTCATGTATGAATTTGTTTAGTAATTTCCCAATAGAAACAACCATTTTAATTTTACTTTTTTTTTTTTTGCAAGGCAATGGGATTAAGTGGCTTGCCCAAGGCCACACAGCTAGGTAATTATTAAGTGTCTGAGGTCGGATTTGAACTCAGGTACTCCTGCCTCCAGGGTCGGTGCTCTATCCACTGCACCACCTAGCTGCCCCTTTTAATATTACTTTTAAAAGCTTTTATTGACAAAAAGAAAAATAAGATAGGAAGTAACAATACCACTCAAGAGTTTTGATGAGAGATGAGGACCTGAATTGGGTGGCAATGAAAGGAATGGAAAGAAAAAATGGTTCTGAGAGACATTAGAAAGAGAAATGGACCTAGATTTTGGAGTTTGTACAGATGTGGAGGTTGAAGGGGAAGAAACCAATGATGAATTAAAGCTTTGAGCATGGACAGTTGGGGAAATGTTGACACCAGGAAAAGAGATAAGAAAATCAGGAGGAGTTAGGTGGGACTGAAGGTAGAAGTCCTTGGTTTGGAACTTGTTAAGTCTAGATATCAGTAGATTTTTCAACCAACATTATTTGAAATGTTTCTAGTCCTATTTCTTGCTACTCCCCCTCTCCCAAGAGACAATGTGATAGAATGGAAAAATTATTCCTTCCCTCTCCCCATTATACTCTCCTCTTCCTCCTCTCCTTTTCCCTTTCTACTAACTCTTCCTCTTCCTTCTCACTTTCCTCCTCCAATATTGTTCTCTTCTGCCATCCAATTTTCCCACTTCCTTCTGATGTAAGGAAAAGGGAGTTTGATTTAAAGTCAGGTAACCAAAACTTGGATTCAACTGTGCAAACATGTGGGTGAATCACTTAACCTTTCTGGGACTCAGTTTCTTCACTTATAAAAACAGGGATATTTGCACTGCCTATTTGCGTTTCAAGATTGCTACTGGGGGGTGGAGGGCAAGCCAGGAGGCATAATGGATAGGATAATGGACCTGGAGTCAAGAAGACGAGTTCAAATCCAGTCTCAAACACTTAATACTTACTTAGCTATGTGACCTTGGGCAAGTCACTTAACCCCATGCCCTACCAAAAAAAAAGATTTCTATGGGATCATAGGATTCTTAGATGTAGGGTTTTAAGGGATCTTAGAAGTCACCTCTACCTCATTTGCCAAATGTAGAAAAAGGAAGATAGACTTAATACAGCACCAGGCCTGGCATCAGGAAGAACAGAGTTCAAATCTGATCTCTGACACTTACTAGCTGTGTAATCCTGGGCAAGTCATTAAATCCCTAATTGCCTCAGTTTCCTCATCTGTACAATGAGAATAATAATAGCACATACCTACCAGGGTTATTGTAAGCATCAAATTAAGTAATAAATGTAAAGAACAGTGCCTAGAACCTAGCTATTATTAAGGTGATTTGCTTAAGGCCACACTAACAAATTTTGAGACAAGATTTGAACTGGTCCCCCTGATCTAGATTATACTAGAATCCAGCACTCTATCCACTACACTAAATTGTTATGAAAAATATTTTTTATCTTATGACATTATATAGGAGCAAGTTATTATTATTCTCCTCTTTTCCTTTCCATTCTCTACTTCTGGCCATCCTTCAATCACCCTCTTTACTCTTGCCTTTGAACCCTTCCTTCTCCCTTTTTATGGCTTCTCTTTTTTCTCTCATTTCCCCAGAAACTTTCTCATTCCCTTCTTACATCTTATTCCCTTCTGTTTTAAGAATACTAACCAGTCTCTTTAACTAGAACTTCACCTTGCCCAAAGGCAATGAGTTTCATAAAAATCAGAAAAAAGCAAGAAAGGAAGAAGCAAATGATATAGAGCTTCTCAATTTTCTTTTAGGTCCACTGCCTTATTTCTTTTAGGCTTCCTGTCTAATTTCTTTTGGGCCCTGGGCCCATGCTAATCACATGGCTGCCTTGGCTTTCCAATGTTCTGGCTCTTGGCTGATCCTACATCCCAAGAATGGGGGGTGGAGGGAGTCTCACTTTCATTTTTATTATTGATACAAAGAAGAACAATGACTTGTGTTTACTGAAAATTAATTTTTTGGAAATTACTTTGTCATTTGTTTTACTCTTCTTAATTAAAATTTACTTGGTGCAGAAAACACCCCATAAATTAACTCAAATACAACAGCAAATTAATTAGCATTTAGTTACTAGACATTACTCATAAGCTGGACAAATTGTTTTCAGCCTGTCATCTGCATTTGGCATCAGTGGTGCTGGGGTGAGACTGGTTTGGGAGCTGTGAGTTGTATGGATTAACCACTCCCCAAGGAAATCTGGGGTATTCTTCTCAAGGAAGTTACCTGTATATCAAGGAATAAAGATATGTTTGATGTGACACCAGACTGACCTTGGGCTCCTGAACACTAATTATACTCATATAAATAGTGCCTATTTCCCTCCAAAAGGGGTATGAAGAACACAGAAAATTGCCACAAGAAAACTCGGTATGGAGCAATCTTGTTTAAAGTTGAGGGGAGGATCAAAATGATCTATGAGAATACTTCTAGATAGAGGGCCCTGTGTTTTGGTGGAGCTCAGATCTAGAGAAGTATTATATTCAGTCTTTTTTATTCTAAAGACAAGATTTAGCAATAGCTGAGATTCCAATAGACAAAAAGAAAAATTTTGCTGAGGGAGGGGAGAGAGAGAGAGAGACAGAGAGAGAGAGACAGAGAGAGACAGAGAGAGAGACAGAGAGAGAGAGAGAGAGAGAGAGAGAGAGAGACAGAGACAGAGACAGAGACAGAGACAGAGAGAGAAAACAGAAAAGAGAAAGCAAATTAAGAGTACTCTGTTAAACACTGAGAATACAAATACAGGCAAGTAATATAGTCTCTTCTCTCAAAGAGTTTAAACTCTCATGGGAGAAGACCAAGTAGTAAAGAGGAGCTGGAAAGCTCCTCCTAGCAATCTAGGAAGGCAGCTGGTGAGGAAAGGAGAAGAAACTTGGAGAGGGGAGGAGTTGAGAATGGAATGGAGTATTGTTAAGTTCCATGGTCTTCTTGCCAGGCAGTCACCACTCAGGAGCCTAGGGTTTCAGGCCAGAAGCTTCTCCAGAGTGGCAAGGAAGCTATCAAATTGAATTCCATCTTAGCACTATGTAGGAAGAATAAGGCAGCTTAAAAAGATTATATGTTAGTTATAAGGATCCCATATTTAATGATGAAAGAAATTTTAGAGGTCAACTCATAGAACTCCTAGTTCTTCATTTTACACTGAAGTCCAGAGAAGGGAGGTGACTGGCTAAAGGTAACACAAATAGCAAGTGGTATAAACAGGATTTGAACCCAGACTCTTTGGGGTCTCCAAAGCTGGAATTTTTTTTCTACTTTGTCACCTTAGGAGGAAATGACCCCCACTTCTTATGACTAGAGAAGGAAACTCTGCTTCTCCTGGTCTTCCCTTATGGCACCGTAGTAAAGTTGGGCAAGAGAAACATCTTGCCTCAGACATGAGATAGGCTCAGTAATAAAAGGGAGAAGCAAAAGACTTTTGCTATGACCTAGCCTTCCTTATCTTTACACCATAAACAAATGCAACATCTAACCAACTTCACTCAGCCTAGCCCTCAACCATTGAAATCTCACCCTCAAATGATTCTATTTTATTTATGCAAAACAACAGCCCCATAAATAGTTCCCTTTCTGATAAATAGGAGAGTCATCTTGGATGGGGTGTACACTGATAAACGATGATGCATAGGCTGCTTCTCCAGCAAGATAACTTTGCTCCTGAAAATCAGAGTCCAACAAGGGAAAAATGGGGTAGGCAAGGAACAATTGACAAATGTGCTTGCAAACAGAGGAATCATTACAAGGAATATTCACACAATCCAATAGCAGCATGATGTAGTAAAACAAGTACATGACCTGGAAACAGGAAGGACCTGGGTTCAAATTCTGACTCTAACTGGCTTTATGACCATGAGCTTGTAGGATAGTCTAATTGAAAGAGTACTGGATTTGGCATTAGAATTGAATTTTAATTCTGCTCTTCTATATACTATCTCTATGACCTTGGGCAAGTCACTTCCCCTGTATGGGTCTCAGTTGGTCTATCTGTAATATGAGGAATCTGGCATGATGAACATTAGGATATTTCCATCAATTAATCTATGATCCAATCTGTAATCTTGTGATCTGAGTCTGTTCCCTATCTGCAAAATGGGGATAAAAAATTGTAATATCTACTTTAGAGGTTTGTGAGGACTAGATAAAAGATAACCTATGTGTGATAAATTCATTATATAAATGTTAGCCATTATTATCAAAATAATAATTACTCATATGGTACTTTAATATTTATTATGAGTTTTCACCCCATTTTGTACATCAGAAAACTAACAGTCAAAAAAGTGTACATTATCTGTGCATTACAAAAAGGTTGTTTATATGTGTGTGTGTGTGTGTGTGTGACTTTGACTAAATTATTTTATTTCTCTAGCATCAGCTTCCTCTCCTATAAAAATAAATTAATAAAATGAAATTAATTTTATTAATAAAACAAAATATTTACATATACTTTGATTTTCACCAACATTTTGCATGTCTTAAAGCACTCTATAGTTTTTTCATTTGATTCTCAAAATAGCCCTGTGAAGTAGGTGAATTATTATTATTATTCCTATTTTATACTTGAAGAAATTAAGGCTGAGATTTTTAACTCATCTGCTTAAGGTCATTTAACTAATTCATGTCTGAGGTGGGATTTGAACTGGGATTTTTACTGACTCTAGCCTCAGCATTACATTTCCCACATCAAGTTGCCTCTTAGATGACCTTTAAGATATTTTCCAAGTCTAAATTTATGTCAGGGTAAGATAATTTTTTTCCATTCTACTAAGTTACTTCCTTTCTGCTTCTATTCTACAAAGTTGCGTTACCTCCCATCTCTCATGGTCTCTTCTAAGAAATTAGCCACAGCAATTTTCATAGGTCAACTATACCTTTCCTCTGCAGTCAGTGAATGTCCCCCCGCTTCAAAAAAAACATGCCCCTAAAGTCAGAAAAGATCTTATTTCCTTATTATTCAAAAAAGTTCTATTTTGTAGTGGAGGAGGGAATTAAGGATGGATTAGAAAGTGGAAGTGGAAATGATCATAAAACATCTAACTACTATCTTGTGTCAAGTTAAAGTGAGAATAAACTTGTAATTTCTGTACTCTCTACCTTTATAGTAATCCATTTGTTCATTCATTCACCAAATATAAAGAATCTTCTAGGTGCTAAGCTCTAGACTATATTCTGTGGAAGATGCAAATACATAAGATATGTGTCCTTTCAAGGAGCTATAAGGTACGTTGGTTGGTTGGTTGTTGCGCTTCATTCTCAAAGATACCAAAATAACATCAGTATGATAGAGTCAAGTTAGAGTCTATCCTACTGTGCTTGATCAGATCACTATGAACTCAGAATGATCTACCACAGGTCAGGTACAAATAGACCATGGGAACATTTGGGGTGGATTCTCTAAATTTACATATCTCACATTTCTTTTGAAACTTCAATTCTGCTTTGCTCATGGAACACAGCTTCTCTGATGAGGATGCATCAAGCTGGGCAGTCTTGTATCATTATCTCCCATGTTTCAAAATCAATTCTAAAGTTAAGAGAGACTTTGAGAATACTCGTTAGTCATTTTTTTCTGACCACCATGTAAGTGGTTTACCCTGTAAAATAGTCTTTTTTGGCAAGCCTATGTTTAGTATTCAAACAATGTGGCCAGTCCATCAGAGTTACACTCTCTTCAATAGAGTTTGAATGCTTGGGAGTTTAGTTCAAGAAAAGACCTCAGTCTCTGGCATCTTATTCTACCAGGTGATCTTCATAATATTCACAAGACAATTCAAATGGAAGTGATTCAGTTTCTTTTCCTGGTTCTGGTAGACTGTGCAGATTTCACAGACATACAACAATGACTCAAGAGACTTTTAGTTTGATAGCCAGTCTAATACCTCATCTCTCCCACACTTTCCTTTGGAATTTCCCAAACACTAAACTAGCTCTAGCAATACATGCGTCAATATCATTATTAATGTGTACATCCCTGGAAAGTATACTGCCAACATAAGTTAACCTAACCATAATATTGAAAATTAAGGTATTAGCAAACTTTATAACTGTAAAGTAATGATACTGACTTTTTAAACAGATAAGGTTTTCACATCCAAACAAGTCTTGTCTTCTTCAAATTATTCAGAAATTCAAATTAAAGCAACTCTGATGTTCTCCCTCACATTCATCAATTTGGCAAAGTTGACATAAAAAGAAAAAATAATTTTAATGGGGTCACAGAAAAAGAGATTTATTGACACATTCTTGGAGGAGCTATGAATTGGCACAGTCACTTTAGAAAGTGGAACTTTGACTAAAAAGTCACTAAACATAGATCTTTGACCTGGCAGAATTACTAGTAGATTTATACCTCAAAGAGATCAGAGAGAAAAGGTTCAACATATGCAAAAATATTTATAGCAGCTCTTTTTGTAGGGTTATTAATCAGTTGAGAAATCACTAGGAAAATGATGGCATTTGAAGGAATTGGAAAAACTCTATGCTATAAGAATGAAGTAAGATAAAGTTTTAGAGAAACTAGGGAAAACCTGTATAAACTGATGCAGAATAAAGTGACTCAAACCAGGAGAACAATTTATACTATTTCAAAAGAATTGTAAAATGTACATGTTAGAAAGACTTCAGAACTCTGATCAATGTAATGACAACTATGATTTCAGTGATGGTGTATGCTACCTACCTCCTGATAGAGAAGTGATAGACTAAATATGAAGAATAAAACACACTTTTTTAGATATGGCCAATATGGAAATTTATTTTATTTAAGTATGCAAAACAACAGTTTTGCTTTGCTTTTTCTTTCCCAGTTGGAGGGCAGAAAGTGGGAGGCATGGAAAAAAACCTTGACAATTCAAAAAAATCAAATTTAATTTGAAACAAATTAGTCACTTTGGAAGGCTGTATACTCATTTCAGCAACTCAAAATATTTCTTGAATGCCTATTTTGAAATTTCCTATGGTACACTCTTTAAAATATTCTCAGTGGTGGCAAATCTTGGTTCTGTGAAGATGGATTTGATTTTTGGAAATAGCCAAAAGCCATTTGAGCCAAGTCTGAGAAATAATAATAGCACCTGACATTTACCTAGCATTTTAAGATTGAGAAAGCACTTTACATACATTATCTCATTTGATCCTCACAATAACCTTGTAAGGGAGGTAATTTTCTTTTTTTTTTTTTTGGTCTGGATCTGTGATTTTATTGATATAGGGAACTCCCACAGAGAGAATTCCCTTTATCAATGCAGCCCTACAACTATGCTATAACTTGACACTAACATTAAGAGACATCCCAAAGATCACAAAATCAATATGAGTTGGAAGTTGGATATGAACTCACACCTTCTTGACTTCAAAACCATTTCTCTACTTAAGTTCAGCCCTCTCCTCACATCTGCCATATTGCCTCTGCTAATTATTACCCCAACCATAAAAGGGCAATAACAATATTAGTAGTAGTAGTATTAGGTGGCATTTATGTAGGACTTTAAGGTTTTCAAAAGGCTTTACTAATATTAATTCTCTAAAACAGTACTGATCTAAGGAATAAAGGAATAGTCTTGAAATCAGGAAATCTTGAGTTCAAATTTTGTCTCTGGCACTTACTGTCTTTTAACCCTGTACAAGTTACTTCTCTGAACTTATTTTTTCATTCAAAAAATAAGTATAATGAGATTTATGCTACTTGCCTTATGAGATTGTTGTAAAGAATTTTCTTTGTTAACCTTAATATTAATTTAGTACCATTACTTCTATAATAGGGACAATATGAGAGGGATAATATGGTATAATGAACATAAGGCCAGCCTTGGAACTTGAAATAAATGGGTTCAAGTCCTGTATTCTGACCATTTGGTGGTTATATGACTATAGGCAAGTCATTTAACTTCTCAATGCTCTTTTCTAATTCTCTAAGACTACAAATTACTGATGAGTTGCCAATGTATATCCATGGGGGTAGTTTCCACTCCAGAATCTCCCCACATCAGTGAAATTACAGACCTAGAAATATCTATATACTATTGAGAAAGGAAAGAGGAGGAAAATGAGGAGAAAAAACAGAAGGAAAAGGAGAGAGAGGAGGAGAGGAGAGGAAAAGGAGAAGGAAGAGGAGAAGGAGGAGGAGAGAGAAAAGAAAGAGACAGAGAAGAAGGGAAAGAGGGAATAAAAAGAACAAGGGAGAGGAGAGAGGAAACAAAGAGACACAGAGAGAGAGAAGAAAGAGAGAAAGAAAGAAAAGAAAGGAGGGAGGAGAGACAGAGATACAAAGAGGAGAAACGAGAAAGAAGGAAAAAACAGAAGCAAGCTGACAGCTCGATAATGCAAAATCAGTTTTAAAGATGAAAAAATTGAGATTCAGAAAGACTGAGACTTTCCTAAGGTTACAAAACTATTAAAAAGCAGAACAGGATTTCTGATTTCAAACCCAAATGCCCTTTCTATCATATCATTCCAACTCCCAAAAGCAATCTTCTGTCATGTAAACTTTTTTTTTTATTTTGGTTAAAAGTCACATAATCCAGAGCAATGTCATTGGGAGAATTAATCACTGGGCCACTGTTTTCTCTTTTTTTGCAACATATAGAATCTCTTTTACAATTCAAGTCTGTGAGAAGTTTGATTGGCCATTTTGATATTATAGGATGATTTCTACATGAACAGGGACCACTATTATCAAAGAAACACAATGTCAGCTTACTTGGGAACCTGAGCAAGTTCAGTTTCTGGGTATGTGGGGATGTTCCAGATTTACATTGCAGACATTGGCACTTTGTTTTCGGTCATGCTGAAAATGCCACTTTACATCACCCCAGTTACTATTTTACTCCAAAATGTGTTATTTTGTCCAGCTTCCCTTAAAAGATCAGAACAAATGTCAGGTCATCACTGCTTCTGTTCATCCCACCAAATGTGTGGCATAATTTTCGCAGAATCTCTCCTCACATTCAAGTTTTCTTTCAGATTGGGTCTGTTTCTCTATCTAAATTTAACTCTTCATCCATCGTCCTTGAAGTGAGTCATCTATTGGAACAAATGCAATCTCTGACCTTTTCAACAGTGTCCTTGGTCCTGCGGATGATTGGACAGCCACTTTATGCATCATCATCACAAACGTCTTCCTGACCCCTCTTTAAACCTTTTGTGCTTGTCATAAGCTTCCGCCCTTGATATTGCTTCATACCTTGTACTTCTTTTGACATGTCAAGTGTCCTTACTTACAGATTTGTTTAACTTCCCATAGAATTATATATTAATTCTTCACTCTACATATCAGTCATTCATTTTTATTCTGATTCAAAATAACACAGATCAGTATTTATCACAGGATCAGAGAAACATAGAAACTCAGGGGTCATCTAGTTCAACTCCTTCGTTTTACAGATCAGGAAACTGAGGCCTAGAGACTTTAAGTGACTTGCCCAAGGTCACCCAGGTGGGATTTGAACCTGAGTCCTCTGATTCCAGAGCAAATGTTCTATCTCTTACCCTCCCACCTCCCACCATACTATTATGGAAAAGCAACTAGATTTGGACTCAGGCACTTAGTAATCATGGGATATTAGTAAAATTGGTTAATTTCTCTGAATCTGTTTCCTCATCTATAAAAATGGAACTAATAAAACTCCATGACAATGTTGTGAAGATCAAATGAGAAAGTACACAGAAATCACTTAGTAAACCAAAAAATATAGAGGGTGACTCCAAACTCTTAATTCTACTTAAAGTTTAATAATAATTTAATGGAAATTGCACAGACTTTGGAGACACTATATAAATGTCAGCTGCCATCAATATCATCATCATCATCATCATCATCATCATCATCATCATCATCATCATCATCATCATCATCATCATCCCAATGTTAACCATACTGCTAATTGACCTTAAAAAGGTCTGCTACTGCAAGGTGAAACACATTACCACTTGATCCTAATATGACTATTTCCCAGTTCAATTCAATAAGCATTCATTAAGCACCTGCCAACATATATGGCAATATATTATGTTTATGTATGTGTTAAGTTATGTTAAAGCACCTACTTCAGCAGCCTCATGGCCATTGGAACAAATTGTTCTCATCTGCCTATTCTGCCAGAAGTCTTCATATGTTTAGAGTAGGTATCACCCTAATTCACCAAGTACTTAAAGTATGTTAGTACCTACAACCTGGCTTAGATCATCTGACATTTTACCAGGGCATGGCAGCTGCTCATGTTATAGCTTCTTGGAGTCATAGATAAGAGTTGGATAACAGGTAGACACACAAGGTGGAAAGCAGCCCTGAAAAAGGCTTGACAACTCTCATACCAGAGCAATAATTCTCTCTAAACACCCTTTGTAAAAAATAATTTGAAGAGAGAAAGGCAACAAAACACTAACAACTAGGAAGGAAACCTTCTTCTATAGGAGGTTGAGCTTGAAGGAAGTTGAAGAGGATTCTAAGAACTGGAGGTAAGAAGGAGTTGCATTCTAGGCATGGGGAGCAGCCAACAGAAATAGGAAATGAAATGTTAAATATTAGGGCCTCAGTTGCTTCTTCAGTTTTCTCATCTGTAAAATGAGATGGAGAAGGAAATATCAAGTGATATGTCCCAAATGGGGACACAAAGAATCAGACCCTTTTAAAATGACTGAACGACAACAGTTCTGGTAGACAGAAATAGTGGGACAAGTCTGGAAAAAAATAGAACCTAACCAGTTAGGGTCAGGATTTAAATTCTGAGCCTCTTTGACTCCCATAAGCCACTCATGAAAATCAGACTCATTACTTTAGGTGTCCTTGATAATTGTGCCCCTCAATCTCCAAGCATAGCAAAAAATCTTAGCATATGCCTTCTACCCTTCTAAGAGTGACTTCACATGTCCCTATAATTTACCCACCTCATCTAAGAGGCAAGCTGATATAGTGAACAGAGAACTAGCCCTAGATTCAGAAAGATCCATATCTCTGACTTATGTGCCATCCTATGTTAAAGGAATTTCCTCATCCTGAAATTCTCACTTCCAATCAAAACATAGATTTAGTTCATATCTCTATATCATCTGTGTATGCCAACCCCAAAATTACTTGCTCTGGAGTAAGGTGGTTCTTGCAGCCTAACAGGTGGCAGAATGTACCATGACTTAACTCCCAACAAAGATGCTGGAAGACTGGCTGGAAACGAGGAGGAAGGAAGTCTCTCAGTCACCATCTCCAAAAGAAAATCTCTCTTCACTTCTTTGGAAGCAGAGAAATATGAGGAATGAATTAAGGAATACTTAATTCAAGGGAAGCTTTGGGTTTGTGCTATGTGCTAGCAGTGAGCAGCTCTGCAGTCTGAAGAGAGTGAGAGAACCCGGAAAGAGCTAAAACCTAGGGAGCCAAACCGAGACCTCTCCCAGCCTTAGTCCAATGGAAGGAAGAAAAATGAACAGAAGGGAGCAGTCAGGCAGAAATATGGTTTCCTATGGCCATGTGGGTCTGGCCCCTGGGTCCTGTGTTCCAGCTCCCAGCTGTTAGCTCTCCCTAATTCCCCTTTTACCACTACCACCCCCTGCAATCTACTAAAATCTCCCTTGTCTCAATTCCAGCTGCCAACTGCTGATCATTACTCCCAGAGGGTGCTACTGGGCATTGCTTTCCAGTGGCCCCCACTTACCCATACCCTAAAGGAAAGTAGTAGGGAGAAGTTTGGGGGGGTCCCCGATTAAAAAATTGGCTGGGCGATGCTTTATGCATGCATCTGTTATGCTAAAATAACCATCCTTTCTAACCAGGCCCACCTGCTGTCTTTTTCAATTTTAAGTATTTCTAAGTAGCAATCAAATCAGTATAATTTGTTCTTTATCTCGGCAAAACCATTGTGAAAGAAAAATGTGACCATTATGTTACATCAGGGAAAAATACAAGCCCTTTATTTGCAGCCTTCTCTCTATTCTATCAGATCTCACAGTTGTCATTATGCCAGTTGTAGTTAACGCTGTTCAAATGAACAGAGCTTTCTTTAATCACTCCACCCTTCTTTCCCCTAAATGCTTTTTTTCCAAGGTTATGGTTTTCGGAGATAAATACATAAATACCAATGTTATGAATACGTTAAGGGTATCCAAGAGACAGCTCTCAGGATTTGTAGCAAGAGACTGCTGTCATTGGAGTTACACAATAGCCAGCTGATGTTTTGAGTATGAAGTTACCGGGTATTAGGAGAAGGCCTGATACCCTACTCAAAGGCGTCAGGCTATTTTTGAGCAGATCACAATAGAGCATACCGCAAATGCGGGCTTTATAAATTGGGTATCAGAATCCTCATCACTAATAACCACAACAGTAGGGCTGAAGGCTAGAGCCACCCCTTCTGCCTCATTTTAGTCACTATATGCTCTAAAAGCCCAGGTTTCTTGGTGCCTGGAGTTCTCCAAAGCAGAGAGGACAAATGGAGGTGGGATTTTCTGAGCTAAAGAGCAAATCAGTCAATAAACTTTGGTTGAGCGTCCATGCTATACCACACTTTGTGCTAAGTGCTGGGTCATGCTGATCATCTCCTTCAACCTATCGTTTTATATAGGGTCTGAGAGATATAGGGTCTGAGACTGGAAGTCACTTACCAAGGGTCACCCAGCTGGAATGTGATAGAGCCAGAGAGGAAACCCAAATTTCCTAATTCCTTTAATTTTTCTTTCCATGGTATCTCACTCAAGAACATTCCAGACTTTTGCCAAATATCACACAGACATAATATTCAGACTTGATACAAGTCTTGGAAAATTTAGTGTCAGGGAGAAGCTTCAGGGGACATCTTCCATATAGAGACAAGCTAAAGGTGTCATTCCAAGAGCATTAGTGACAATTGACATGATGACAATTGTGAGTTCAGAGAGAATACATCAAGGATTTGGTGCAATATTTCAAGGAATCACCCTCTGCCCCATGGTTGGGCACTCACCACCACTGGATTATTGTTATTCTCATCACCATTGCTATTCTCAGGGAGCTGCCCCCATGTCACTCAGTACATGAGTCACTATGGTTGTACGGGGTGAGATGCCCCTATTTCCACTTCCAAACTGAAGTCGGGCTTTCCTACTTCATATGCCAAAAAATTTCAGGTTTTAGTTGTCACTTTTGGTGGTGGGTGGAGAAGACATTCCACTTTGTATCTGCTGCCTTGCCATGTTGAAATCCCATGCCCCTCCCAGAAGGCTCATCACTTCCAAACTCATCACTATGCTGTTAACTCAAGCTCTGACTGACCACCTTCCTCAATCTCTTCTCCTCTCTGTTTGGAGGGCTGTAGGATGGAATACCCTTCCCATTACCTTTTTTATAGAAAGCAGAAACTGGATTCTCATATCAACACTTTGCATTTAATATCCTGTGTTCAAGATGCTACTTTTTTGCCTCCATTTGGGTATTATCTCCTCCTCTAGATTATAAATTCATTGAAGATAGGGACTACCTCTCTTTTATTAAATGTATTCCCAACACTTAATAAATGATTATTGCATTTGGATTAAATAGGGACTGAAGGGGATCATATTGGCATTGGGAGAGTCAACAAGGGCACAAAAGTCAGAAAGTTCCAGGTCAATTCCTGGGATACATTTTCTTTACTATTGGCAGCACTGGCACAATCAATCGGGGGTTGTATTTTTTTTTTTAATGAAAGAATTTCCTGAAAAGTTGCTATCTTTGTTCTGTCATTGTGATTGTGATTCTTTGGAAGGGAAAATATTGGAGGAAATGAGTATCTAGATTTCTTTTTTTTTAAATCAAAGTCAATATTTACTCTACAAGTTCCATGAAGGCAGTGACCAGATTCCATATTCACCTCAGTGCTTCTTCCCAGTCATTTTCCTACCATATTGATAGGTGGGAGGGGCATGGGATTTCAACAAGACAGGTTAGCAGATGAAAAGTGGAGTTATGTTCTCCACCCTCCCATTCCTGTGTATTTAAAAAGTGGCAACTACAATCTGAAAATTTTTGGCATATAAAGTGGGAAAGCCCAACTTCAGTCTGGAAGTGGAGAGGGGCATCTCACCTCTTACAGTCATGTTGACTTATGTTCTTCACCTCATCTCTTTTTTATATCTGACTCTGGAAACAGTAATCTAATCAAGACTATCCTTCCTTCCAGAAAGGCTATGGTGTTGACTGTCACATGATTCTACTCACTAAACATGGGACTTTCCAAGTCAAAATATCCCTTCTTAGCTATCCTTCCACTATATGTGGCTTCTAGTCCTATTAAAATGTGAGTTTCTTTAGAGTAGGGGTTATCTGTTTTATATTTGTATTCTCCACTCTAGAACAAATTCAACACTTAACAATGGCTTTTGTTCACTCAAACATGCTTTCAGGTTAACTTTCTATCTCCTTTCCTTAGCATAACGTTCTGTATCCATGTGGAATCAATGGATAATTATTAAATGAATGCAAACATGATCATTACAACAAGTTGTTAATTCCAAACTTTAGATGCCAAAGGTGATGAACATTTAATATAGTTTATACAGGAAATTCCTCTAGCACAAACATTGCTAAACCAATAATATCTGACATCTAGATATAACTTTACATACAAGATTTCATTTAAGCCTCATAACAACCTCTGAGGAAGGTATTACAGGTTTTATTATACACATTATCCCCCAAGGAAACAGGCTTAGAGATTTGACCATAGACAAAAAGTCCAAAACTCAAGTCTTTCTTACTGCAAATCTAGAACAATCTATTGTTCAATCAATTGTTCTAGAATGTTCTAGATTTGGAGTAAGAAAGACTTGAGTTTTGGACTTTTTGTCCATGGTCAAATCTCTATTCCAAAACTACAGGGAAAAGGTTCTTACTTTTTTTTTTAACCACAAATTCCACTGACAAGTTGAACCATTAAGCAATCAACCTTTGAAGTCTTCTTACCTCATTTCCAGTGTACTGTCCATACCAAATGAACACATTAGTCTTGTGTTCAATGCTGTCATACTGTCCTCTAGCTGTACAAAATTCTATGCCTGCTAACCATCAAGGCTTCTATGCTTCAAAATTAGCCTTCCTTCCCATTAAATTTTTGATTTGCTGAGTATGGTTGCTCTCAATTAGGTTTTAGGAGGAAAGAAACAAGATAATCTGATTAACTAATTAAGAAATTATAGACCTCCCTTCCCAGGAAGTAGGAGCATATGAAGACAGAATTACAATAGTCAAACTACTCTCTAGGTACATTATGGGAGAAGGAAATTTAGGGGAGGATAGCTTGAGAATAAAATGTCTACATTCTAGTCCACCTCTTTTGCCCATCTTGCAAAACAGATATATACAAATCAGTCACCTATTTATTAAAATAAGAGTTCAGGACAGCTAGGTGGCACAGTAGATAGAGTACCGGCCCTGGAGTCAGGAGTACCTGAGTTCAAATCCTGCCCCAGACACTTAATAATTGCCTAGCTGTGTGGCTTTGGGCTAGCCACTTAACCCCATTGCCTTGAAAAAAAAAAGACAAAAAATGCAATAAAATAAGAATTCTAGGCTTCTGGGGGCAGCTAGGTAGCCAAGAAGATAGAGCACTGACCCTGGAGTCAGGTGGACTGAGTTCAAATTTGACCTCAGACACTTAATAATTACCTAGTTATGTGACCCTGGGCAAATCACTTAATCACATTGCCTTGCAAAAAAAAACCCTTCTAGGCTTCTGGCTAAGATGACTGTCCAAGTAAAGGCTCACTACTTAGCTTTCCTATAACTACTCTTGAAGAAAAACAAACATTAAAAAAAATCACACTATACTTAATAATGACCAAAAAATACTTTGAAAATCTACTGTGAATTCATCTATCACAGAATTGTACCAAAAAATGTCTGCCAGAAGCTAGTCGGTAGGAAAGAGGAGTGTCAGAAAAGCCAGCACCAGAGCTAAGGCAAACCAGATAACCTCTCAGTTCAAAGACTCCTGTAGTCTACAAGGCTATCAATCTGGAAGCAGCACAAATAGAAGGTTGTCCTGAAAGGTAGTTTTTAAAAATCCATATTGGGGACTTTCAAAAGACCTAGAAGTGTCAGGAACATGCTTGGGGATAGAGGCCTCAGAACTCTAGGTCCAGGTCCTTAGCATTCTGTTTTTCAATTCAAAAATGATACTGAAGTTCCAAGACTCCAAACTTTAAAAAAGGGAAGAAAGAGGTGATTACCCCTAGAAGGTAGAAGTCAATGAAAAAAATCAGGTAACCCAAGTTAAGACCAAGGAACTCTGATCATTTTGTCAAAAAAGCAAAAGCAGGGAAGAGAACCTGACCCTGTTAAAAAGCCCCAATTCAGAAATTTAGTCTAGAGATAAGAGCAAACAGAAGATATCAACCACTGTTGATTATAGCATTATAATAGGTCTAGATTAAAGCATTATAATAGGTCTAGAGATACACAAAATTTCAAGTGTAGAAGAAGAGTATAACTCCATAACAGAGCACTCAAGGAAAAGATTCAATTAAAGGATCAAAAATAAAACATGAAATTTCAAAAAAACTACATGAACACCTTGGGGAAATGAAGCAAAAGATTTTTATAATTAAATAAAAACTCTTGAGGAAAGAATTGGGAGGGGGACAATAAATAACATGTGATATGCATGATAAAACCTTACATAATAAATCATCTCCCTAAAAATTAAGATAGATAAAATAGAATTCAATGACTTCATGAGATAGCAAAAATTATTAGGACAAAATTAAAATGGAGGGACGAAGGTGAAAAAAGTATAATATATCAAAACAATTGATCTGTAAAACAGACCAAAGAGAAATCATTTAAGAATTAGTAGAACCCCCCCCCCAAAAAAACTCATGACTTTTAAAATGGACAGTATATTTCAAGAAATCATAGATTGAAATCTCTCCAGATCAATTTGGTCTAGAGGACATGATGAAAACATAAAAAATCCACCCATCACCTTGTAAAAGGAATCTCAAAAAGATAAGGGAAGAAATAGATAGCTAAAAAATAAAGAACTTTCCAGCATTTTTGAAGAAATAACAGAACTGGTTAAGAACAAGAGTCCAAAGAAACCTATAAAGGTAAATTTATTTGAACAAGAGAAAGGACCATATTGATAATGAAAGGCATTCTAATAAAGGAAGAAAAAATAAGCATTCCCTTTAAAAAGTTAATGTCTTAGGGAACTGAAGATGTTACAGAAGGTGACAGACAATATGAAGTTAAATAGGTTGTGCTTTGAAAGGGGACCAAAAAAAGGAGGGGAAAGATATAAACCAGTTTAGGAAGGAGTAAGAATTGGAGGAATTTGTTATTCTTGATACTATTTTTCCAATTACATGTAAAGACAATTTTTAACATTCATTTAAAAATAATTTTGAGTTTCAAATTTGCTCCTCCCTCCCTCCTTCCTCTTATTCTCCCTAAAAGGTAAGAATTTTAAATTGTTTAAATAGTGAAATCATATAAAACATATTTCCATTATTAATCATGTTGTGAAAAAAAGAAACACAAAAAAAGATAAAATAAAAAGCAGTATGCTTCAATCCATCAGTTCTTTCTCTGGATATGGATAGTATTTTCCATTCTGTGTGCTTCAGAATTGTCTTGTATTATTGACTTGCTGAGTTATTTATATTTGAGCATCACATAACTTTGCTGTTATTACATACAATGTTCTCCTGGTTCTGCTCACTTTGTTTTGTATCATTTCATATAAGTCTTTCCTGTTTTTGTTCAAATATACCTGCTCATCAGGTCTTATAGCAAAATGGTATTCCATTACATTCATATGGTCCGATTTGAAACTTATTATTTCTAATATTGAGGTACATAACAAGAAAAGTGTGCTAGCAATGTAGGAGATGAAGAGGGGGGTATCAAAAAAACCTCACTTATTGGGACCAGATGTTTATACATGCACACAGACATACATTCTTACACACACACAAACACAGACAATGAGTTTCGTGAAAAAAATACATCAAATTCATCATTCAAACATATAGGAATAAGAAAAGGGAATGTGGGGGGAATGCCAAGAGAGAATAGTCATTAGCAGAACAAACTTTCTGATCCCAAAGAAGAAAGTGAAAGAAAATATAAAAAAATGTAAAGAACTAAAAAATGAAGAAATATCCATTGATCAGGAAATGGTTGAATAAATCATGGCATATGAAAGTAATACAACTATATATATATATATATATATATATATATATATATATATATTGTAAGAAACAATGAAAGATACAGCTCTGAAGAGTACAGGAAAGCAAAAACTGATATAAAGTGAACACTATCAGGAGAACTATTTACATAAGGACACAAGATTATAAAGAAAAATAATTCTAATTAAAGCAATGACAAATGAAATCTCCAGAATAACTATGATGAAGGTGTTACCCACTTCTTGACAAAGAAGTAGCAGATTCCAGGTGTTGAAGAAGGCATTCCTTTTTGGAAATCCACTGTGTGGATTTCTTTTTCTTGATTATACTTATTTATTACATTTATTACATTTTTAATTAGGGGAGGGGGAGAGAGTAGCAGTGATCATGCTCCATACCACCCTCACCAAAAAAAGAGAAAAGAGGACCACTGAAACATTTTTAAAGTGAGGAAAGGGGTTCAGAATATAGTTCAGAAACAAGCATGAATCGAATTCATTATACACATCTTAAAATGTTAAGATTATGAATCACTTTTTGTTTTTTATTTTGTGTATGGAAAGGCTCTTTTTGTTAAGTTCAGAAGACAACCTTTTTTCTTTTTTTCTCTTTTTTTTCAAAATAAGAACAAATTCCACTTTAGTCACTGATCATTGAGTAAAGAAAATGGTGTCATGCAAATCATACCTGAACTCAATAAAGAAAACTTCCATAAAAAATCCAACTATGAAACTCTCAACTTTCCAGGCAAACTGGTATCCAGGATCAATAATAAAACTTAGTGGCCAGATGTCATTTGATCAGCTCAGATTGGACTTAAACTCTCACAGTCAAAGAGTAAGATAAGAGAGAATAAGGAAATAATAATAATAATAGACATTTCTGTAGAGCTTTAAAGTTCTATATATTATCTCATTTCAGTTATACAAGAACCCCATGAGATATGACAGATATTATCTCCATTCTATATGTGAAGAAACTTGCTCACTAACATCCCATGATCATGACCATGCTTGTGGTCATAAAAGTAAATGATAAAGGTGATGTTCAGACACGGGATTTCCTGGCTCCAAATACAAAAGTTCTATTTACTATGGCAGGTGGTCCCACTGGTATAACCCCCAAACATTTAAAAACCTTCAATCATAAAAAATAATATAAAGTCATTCCACTTTACTTGTTGAAACAAGAAAGTATACTTAAAATTTACAAAGATGATTAATAAGGACTTAACTAAAAAGGTTGTTTGAATGATTGCCTGGAACCAGAAATTTCATTAACCACCCCAGTCCCAGCAATCATAGTTTTATGGCAAGGTTTTATGGCAAATTGTCAGGACACTTTGGATGAGTAATTGGATTTGAATCTTTAGGTATTGAGGATGTGGAAAGGGGAAATCTAGAATGCTTTCTTCTAATATGCTTCCCTCTCTAGGAGTTACTACTGGGCTAATTCTTCTTCATGTGTCAGAATAAACTAGAATTGGAGCTAAATAAGTTTGATTAGAATCCCTGCTCTGTTACTTCTCACGTGTAAGATAGCAACCAAATCTTAAATGTTTTTCCAGTCCTCAGTTTCTGCATCTGTAAACTGCTAAGAGTGAATTCAAGGGTCTCAAGGGTTCCTATCAAGCTCTATATCTCTATTCCTAAGCTATCTATGATCTTCTGTGGCTCTAAATCATAATAGTCCTTTGCCCCTGCATCTATCTTCCTGCTCTTTGTGGGAGCAGATTCTCCCCTATTGATAAAATAAAAAGAAAAGAGTTTCTCCCTTAGACTTACCATTGACAAACAGGAGGCCAGCTCTGTTGCTGGCATTCAAAGTAAGTCAGTCCAAGCACCAGCAAAAGAATTTTCCATTATGGCTAGTATGGAAAGGTTATAATTATTCTCTTGGAAAGGGTAGAGTTATCAATAATATACACAAATAGTCATTTTTCTTTGCTGGTACCCTTATGACAAGCATTATGAATCCCAAAGGGAATGCAGGGAAACTAGACTCCATCCCTCCCAGCTGCACCCTAACTCTCATTTGTTTTTTTCCCCAGGAACGACTGGAGTCCTGGCTAGGACAACTAATCAATCTCCTCTATTTGTCCTTTGAGGAGCAAGGGAGCACAGGGGCCAGAGGCCCTGGAAGCTGTCTCATGATCAGTACCATAGGAACATTTCTGGTCTGCTTTAAAGATATTGTCAAGACTCTCTCTCTCTGTTGAATAGAGACAAGGTGAGAGCACAACCCACTTCTTTTTTTTTTTAGGTTTTTGCAAGGCAAACGGGGTTAAGTGGCTTGCCCAAGGCCACACAGCTAGGTAATTATTGAGTGTCTGAGACCGGATTTGAATCCAGGTACTCCTGACTCCAGGGCCGGTGCTTTATCCACTACGCCACCTAGCCGCCTGCCACAACCCACTTCTTGTCAGCCTTTTTTCCATCAACCTACAGGTGGATAGAACTCACCAAGAAAAGTGTTGTGAAGCAGGAAAAGAAGTATCTAGCAGGTACCTCTCCCTCTTTACACTCCATGCTCCATTTTATTTCTAAATCCAGGACAGGTCCCCTGTAACTTCAAGCCTTCCACCAGCTCAGGTCTGTCCTGAACTTCTGGACTTTGCGGCTCTCTTCTCCCTCATAAAACTAGCTCTCAACTACTGCCACTTTGGAAAGCTTATATAAACAAACCCACACTAAAGTAATTCATTACTGAGCCTGGTTTAATACTTTCAAATTATTTTCTTTTCTGGTGTGTGCCTATAGCCTCTGGTATAGCTGTCCCCGGACAAAGTGATCCAGTTGCATCCCAGTCACTGTTCCTCTCTGAATTCTACCCTCCCCTTCCATGTAATCCATCCAACTCATTATTATCTTCCTAAAAAATTTCATTCCTTTCAACTCAAAAATCTTCCATGGTTCCTTAGAAATCATTTTGTTGGGGCAGCTAGGTGGCGTAGTGGATAAAGCACCGGCCCTGGAGTCAGTAGTACCTAGGTTCATATCCGGTCTCAGACGCTTAATAATTACCTAGCTGTGTGGCCTTGGGCAAGCCACTTAACCCCGTTTGCCTTGCAAAAACCTAAAAAAAAGAGAGAAATCATTTTGTTCTTTGTGTTTAATTGTGTCAACTCTTAATGACCCCATTAGAGATTTTCTTGGCAAAAATACTGGAATAATTCCCCACATCATTTTACAATTGAGGAAACTGAGGAAAATAGAGTTGATGACTTCTCCTGGGTCACATAGTAAATTTCTGAGGTCAGATTTGAAGTCAGGTCTTCCTGCCTTCAGGTCCAACACTATTCACTACATCACCTGGGTGCCATAAACCTCTCTATCTCTCATCTCTACTGGCTGCTCCCAATGTCTGAAATTATTTCTCTTGTCCACTCTTTGACTTCCCTGGCTTTCTTTAAAAGTCAACCTAAATCCCCCTTTTCTACAGGAATCTTTTCTCAATTCCTCTTAATTCTAGTGCCTTCCTGGGGTGGCTAGGTGGTGTAGTGGATAAAGCACCAGCCTTGGAGTCAGGAGTACCTGGGTTCAAATCCGGTCTTAGACACTTAATAATTACCTAGCTGTGTGGCCTTGGGCAAGCCACTTAACCCCGTTTGCCTTGCAAAAAAAATTCTAGTGCCTTCCTTCTTTTTATTATTTCTTAATTTTCCTTTATATAATTTGTTTGTATAAATTTGTTTGCTGTCTTTCCATTCAATTATCAGTTCCTCAAGGGCAATAGCAATCTTTTGCATTTTTTTACATCCTTAATGTTTAGCAAGGTATCTGACATATAGTAGATTCTTAATAAATGCTTATTGATTGATTAACTGCCTAAAAATAAATTTTAAAATCATTAGTCTAACATTCAAAGTCGTTTGATATTTCAATCTAGACTTATCTACTACCACTCCTCTTTGTACTGAAGCACTAACTGACGCGATCTATTTGAGGTTCCTTAAACCTGAACTTATAATGATCCTTCCTTTCAAAGTATCTACGTCCTCTATAAAAATTGGAATTTTTATCTGTCCTTCAAGTACCAACTAAAATGCCACTTCTTCAATAAATCCTTCCCTAACCAGAAGATTATGAGGAAAGGTAGAGTTCATCTAGTCCAATTCCTCATTTAATATATTTAATAGATGAGGAAAATGCATTTCAGGGAAATCAAGAGATTTGTTTGAGGTCACAAGAGATTGTGCTTGGCAGAGTCAGCATTTGAAGGAAGATCCCCAAACTCCCAAACCAACACTTTCCACCATAACATTCTTTGGAGCATCCTTTTTGGAACCACTTTTTTCAAACATTGCTTTACACTTGATAACAATCTTAAATATAATTATGTATATATATATATATATATATGTATGTATAAGTGTATATATAGGTATACATATATATGATATTAGTAACTATAGCTGCCATTTGTGTAGCTGTACTGTTTACAAGGAGAGGTTGCATGGACTGATAGATGAGAAGTCAGAAGACCTGAGTTCAAGTTCTGATCCATTCTGACCCTGAGAAACAACTACTTAATGCCTCTTGGTCAATTCTCTAAAACTATAAATTGCAGAACAGTTGCTAATCTCTGTTAGTAGAGAATATTTTCTCACTGGAAATTCATTACATCAATTAAAAACATAGATTAAAACTCCCCTCCTCCCCCCAAAAAACATCTGACAGATCATAATCTCATTTTATCCTCACAACAATAATTATAATGTAATACAGATTTTACTGTTTTCATTTTACAGACCAGGAAACTGAGACTCAACCAGGTTAAAAATTTCCTTTTATTTCACTTTGACAAACATGTATAAACTTCCAAAGGACACAGGGCTGGAACTCACAAAGCAAATATATATATATATATATATATATTCCCTGCCCTCTGGGAAATTGCATCCAGTTTACCCATAGTCTCATAGCTAGTATCAAGGGATTCAAACCCATATCTTTATTGAATCCAATTCTAATATTCATTCCATTATAACCTCTTGTCTCACTCATCATATTTTGTCCTGCATCATAACTATTTGTATATATGTCATTTCACAGCTAGACTTTAAATCCTTTGAGATCAGAGATCATCTCTTAGACCTCTTTGAATCTCTAAAGCATAGAATTCTATATTTAGCTCTGGAAGGGACCTTAGAGGAAATCTAGTCCAATTCCTTCATTTTCTGCATGAGGAAACCAAGTCTTATAGCACTAAAATGACTTGTCTAAGTTAACATAGTCAGTAAATCACAAAACCAGAATCTGAACCAATTTAATCCAAGCAGGAAACTGATTCTTATTTTTTAAATTTAAATACTTTATTTATTTGTTTTTCCAACTACATGCAACAGTTATTTTCACCAATCATTTTTGCAAAGTTTTGAGTTTTACAATTTTTCTCCTTCCCTCCCTCCCCAACAGAAAGCAATCTGATATAAGCTCTATATTTATAACCATACTAAACATAGATCAATATTGAACATGCTGTGAGAGGAGAATCAGATCCAAGTGGAAGAAAGAAAACATTAGAGAGAAAAAATGTCATAATACATAAGAACTTTTAAAATTGAAGATAATAAGCTTTGGTTTTCATTTAAACTTCGCAATTCCTTCTTTGTATATAGATGGTATTTTCCAACACAAGTCTTTTAAAATTGTCTTTGATTATTGCACTGCTCAAATGAACAAATCCATCAAGGCTGATCATCACCCCACAGTGTTGTTAATGTGTATAATGTTCTTCTGGTTCTGCTCATTTCACTCAGCGTCAATCAATGCAAGTCTTTCCAGGGTTTTCTGAAATTCTGTCCCTCATGATTTCTTATAAAACAACAGTATTCCATCATATACATATACCACAATTGGTTTAGCCATTCCCAGATTGATGGACATTCCCTCAATTTCCAATTCTTTGCCACTACAAAAAAGCTACTATGAATATTTTTATAAATGTGGAATTTTTACCCTTTTTTCAGGATACAGAACCAGGAGTTGTATTGCTGGATCAAAGAGCATGCACAATTTTATTGTTCTTTAGGCATAGTTCCAAATTGCTCTCCAGAAAGGCTGAATTAGTTCACAATTCCACCAACAATGCATTATTGTCCCAGTTTTCCCACATCCCCTCCAACAATGAGCATTTTCCTTTGTAGTCATATTGACCAAACTGAGAGATGTGAAGTAGTACCTCAGAGATGGGAGACTCAGTCTTATAGTAGTAAAGTGATTTGCCTAAGTTAGCATTCAATAAATGATAAAACCAGAATCTAAACCCAAACCCATGACATTATTGATAATACCACAAAGGATAGACAATAAATAGGTGTTATCATTATTGAGTCAATAATTATTCAAAATACATTTATTAAAAATGTGGTATGGGCTGTTGGTATAAAGAAAAGCAAAAATGTCTCTGCCCTCAAAGAGTACACATTCCAATGGGAGACACAAAATTTTAAAGATAGCTGTATACATAAGATGCATACAGAGTAGATGGAAAATAGTATCAGAATGGAAGGTTCTAGTAGTTCAAGGGACTAGAAAAGACCTCCTCCAGAAAGTGAGAATTAAGCTGAATCTTGAAGGTAGCCAGGGAAGTTAAAAGAAGGAAGGAATATTAGGGATGGGGGACAGCAGAGGAAAGAAAAGAGTCTTATATGAGTAACAGCAAGGAGGTCAGCAAAACTGGATCATATAGAATATGGAAAAGAACAAAATACAAGAAAACTAAAGAGTTTAGTAAGGGGGCATGTTAACAAAAGTTTTAAATGATGAACAATTTCATTCTGAAGGTAATAGGAAGCTACTGGAACTCATTGAGCTATAGGGTGATATGATCAGACCTAAACTTTGGCAGCAGACTGATTGTGGAATGGAATGGGAAGAGATTTGAGACAGGGAGATTAATTAGAAGGCCACTGCAACTGTCCAAGTAAGAGGTTATGAGTGTCCAAACTAGAAGCAGTTATGTGAGAAGATTCAGATGAGATATATTGTGAAGGTAAAAACTAAAATATTGACCACAGACTAGAAATCCAAATAAATGCAAGAGTGAGGAATCAAAGATAGCACTAAGGTAGTAAACCTGGATGACCGGGAGAGTGGTAGTGCTGGTACACTTTAATAGTAAACAATGTTTTTATAGAAACAGCAACAAAATGTTCTTCTAATGGCGTAGTTTCAAATTGAAATAGTATAATTTCAGACATCATCCATGTCTCCCTGTCTCTTCACTGGAGCTAGTTTCCCATTAACAAACTAGGAGAGAGATTTGAGAATTTGGAAAAGTCCTAGACCAGAGAACTAGGGAAAAAAAGGACCACAAATGTAGTCCTTATAGGCTTCCATTGATTAGCACATGCTGCAACACACTTAACATTTAATAAAGACTTAAAAAATGAACAGAATAGAATTGATCTTAAGGAAATCATTCAAAATAAGCATTTACTAACTACCTACTATGAGCCATTCAGTCACAAGGTTCTGTTACAGTGAAAGGTATAAATTATTTGGAACTGAGTCTACTTGATAAATGATCACTTACTTCTATAGCACTTTGATGTTTAGAGTATGTCACTTTCCTTCTCTCTTCCTATCTTACATAACTCAGATGATTCTGCCACTACTCACCTTTGTTTCATATAAGGAGGTGGCCTTTCTCCTTGCCAAGGCTAACTCTTCTTCGTGCAAAGTGTTCCCATTCCATCCCATCTCCTCCAACAAATTGCCTCCTCCATCATTCTCTTCTTTCACTAATCTTCAATCATTTCCTGTATACTGGCAGTTTCCTATTGCTTACAATCATGCCCATGTCTCCTGCATCCTCAAAGAATCGTACCTGTCTATCTCTGTTAGCTATTTTCCTATATTTTTCCTCCCTTTTGTGAAGAGAAAGCTTTTGATCATTCTCTTCCTTGATACTCTCTTCTCACCGTTTCTTAGACACTTTTCTGTTCTCCTGATTTTCTGACAGCTCCTTCTTTGTCTTCTTTGTTGTATCTTCATCCATATCACATTGTCAGGGATATGTATTCCAAAGGATTCTATTCTGTACCCTCTTATTTTCTCCTATGCATTTACTTGGTGATCTCATCAACTCTTATGTATTAAATTATCATCTCTAGGTAGATAATCCTCAGATCTATTTGCTTAGCCCTAACCCCTTCCCCACCTCCATCTTGAACTAGATGTTAAATAGGTATCTTAAATTCAACATATCTAAAAATGAACTCATTATCCCCACCCCAAGCCTTCATCTCTTCCTAATTTCCCTATTTCTGTGCAGGGTATAAACATTTTCCCAATTACCCCTTAATTCTTATGCCCTCACTTTTTATCACCCCCTCCATACCCAATCAGTTAACAAATATGACATTTATACCTTTGTAACATCTCTTGTGTATCTCTTATCCTTTCTTCTCCTGATGCTGCCAACACCTGGGACCACATTACTCCTAGACTATTACAATAGCCTGCTAGTTAATCCCCCTGACTCAAGTCAATCAGGCATTCAATAAATGTGCTAAGTTTCATAAATACAAAAAAGGCAAAAGATAGTCCTCACCCAAACAAGATATATATGCAGAATAAATATAGAATCAAAAACAGAGGAGTTGGGAAAGGCTTCTCTCTGCCTTTCAAGTCTCCTTCTCCCCTCAGCTGTCAAATTAATCTTCCTAAAATGTAGATCTTTTTAAACCTATCTCCTCCCTACACCCATTAAATAAATTCTTTGTGTTTTCTCTGGGATAGATTATAAAATCCTGTTTGACTTCAAAAAATTTCCCTATTTTAATCATTTTTACTAATTATCTCAGAAGACTGAAATTTTCTCCTTCTCACCTGCCCTGCTGACTTCTCTGATTTCATTCACATCTCAGCGTCTACAAGAAGCCTTTCTCAGTCTCCCTTAATCTGAGTCCCTTACTCTAACTACCCCCAATTTTTCTTTTATATATCTTGATTATATATATATATATATATATATATATATACATACATACATACATATATATGTGTGCATGTGTCTCTTTTATTAGACTATGAGCTACTTGAAAACATGAACTTCCTTCTGTTTTTGTCTTTCTTTGATTTGTTGTTTGTTGTTCAGTTGTTTCAACAATGTCTGATTCATTATGTTTTCTTGGCAAAGATACTAGAGTGGCTCACTATTTTCTTCTTTAGCTCATTTTATAGATGAGGAAACTGAAGCAAACAGGATTAAGTAACTTGCCCCAAGTTATATAGCTAACAATTGTCTGTGCCTGGATTTGAACTCAAGAAGATGAGCCTCTCTGTCAAGTCTGGCACTGTATTCAATGAACCCTCTAACTGCCCTCTTTGCATATCCAGCTCCTAACATGGTGCTTGGCAAATAACAAGCACTTATTAGATACTAATGACAAACTCATTTTCCTCTAACAGGCCTAGCACAAGTAGTTTACAGATAAGAAAAATGAGTCTCAGGAATGTTTGCTCATCTATTTCTTTTATCATTTCTCATATTCTACCTTACCAATGGTCACATAGCTACATCTTTTCTTGGACATATAAATGGAATAGCTAGAATTCAAAAACAAATCTTCACTCCCATTCCTGTACTTATTCCTCTTCACCAATCATATGGAGTTCAAGACCAGCAGTGCTTCAGTTTAAGAGAAGATGAATTCCACATCATGCTTTATTGTCTGTTACTAGAAGTAAAAAAAAAAAATCACAAAAAGTCTGGGTGGCATTTAAGGATCTTTTCTTCCCATCGACACACTCCCACCTTTCCTCCTCTCCAAATTGAGTAAGTTTCCATTCCCTGGTCCTCTGAGTATTATGAAAATAGCAATCAGCAGTCATTTATTAAGTATCCACCATGTCCTAATTCTAGAAATACAAAGAAGCACAAATAGAGTTACTGCTTTCAAAAAGAACACAGTCTCAAAGGGGAGACAACTCATAAAATGATCTTTGACCACTGGCAAGATTCAAAGGACAACCTTCCCCCTACCAATAATTCTCAGATAATCTAGCATTTAAGATCAAAAAGGGTAACACCAGGTTGATTCAGTACCTGACTGGACATCCAGACAGGCAGAAACAGACAGGCAGACAGTGACAGGGACAAGATTAGAGGACAGAGTGAGATATAAAGACAGAGAAGGTCAAATTTCCTCTTCTTCCCAAGATGTAAACACTTCATTCATCAATCAATCAACAAACATTTATTAAGATCTTAATTTGGACCAGATATTGGGCAAGGTTGTAGGAATAATAAAGAAAAGAAAAAATGTGAATCCTGTTCACAAACAGGGTTACATTCTTAGAGCTGATAAAAATCGAGTTTTGACCTTAGAGGATGTAGCAATCCATTTGTCACTTTGTCTTCTTTTTCCACCCTTTAAGGTACTTTGGCTACAACATGATAAATTTGTTACTTCTGGTCCTGATAAAAATATCACTTTCCATTTAATCCTCTCTAGACTTATTTTTGCAGCCCTGTCCTTTTGTAGTACTATACCACAGAGTGACTAAATTTTTCAATAGCATCTCAAACTCACAACTATTCAAATTTATTTGTTACTTTTCCAGGGCCAATATAAACACACAAAGATAATACTCACCCACACCTGCTTACCCTTGTTCAACTCTTCATGATCCTATTTGGTGTTTTTTTAAAAGAGATGCTGAAATACTTTGATATTTCTTTCTCAAGTTGATTAAGGCAAACAGAGGTAAAGTGACTTGCCCAGAGTCATATAACTAAGTGTCTGAGGCCACATTTGAACTCAGAAAAGGGAGTCTTCCTGACTCCAGGCACAGCCTTCTTTGTATTATGGTTCCACCTAGTAAGAAAACTATCCACTTGTTATCCCTGACTCCCTCCATGTGACCAGCCCATCTTCTGTTTCAATGACATGCTTCTCTGATGACAGATTTTATTTCAGTTCTTCTTCAAAGTTCTTTAAATTTTTATTAATTCTTTATGTTCTATGATGTTCTTTATTGCCATCTGGTTGACAATTATTTTTAATTCTGCAAAGACTACTATATGACTCATACTCATATAAAAAAGCAATAAAATATTGATATTAAAAATAAGGGTCTTTTCCCATCTACACCAAAAAATTTTTAAAAACTCTCTGTAGAAGAAAAGAATAGGAAACAAAGTAAATAACTATCCAGTGTGGAATGACTAAACATATTATGGTTCATGAATGTAATGGAATAATACTCTTCTGTACTATTTTTGCAAAAAACATCAATTATGATGAATACAGAAAAATATGAAAAAGGTGAAAATTATTGAAGAATCAAGGTGAACCAAAAAGTATACTCATAATGACTTCAATGATCTTAAGTGAAAACATCAAGAAAACAAGTGTAACTAAATGCTGTGAAATTTTAATGATTAGGCTTTGCCCCAATGAAGAGGAAATAAGATGGCACCTTCCTACCCTCTTCTTTGAGAGTCCATGTTTGTGGAAAACCACATATAATGGAAGAGTTTTTAAAATATGTTGTTTAGTTTTAATGAACTCTTTTTTTCTACATTTTATAAGAGATGTCATTTTAAAGAATGAAAGAGGAGGGGTGCATTGTGAAATGTAAAAGTGAAAGATATCAATAAAAATTATTTAAAGAAAAAAGATAGGACTTATTTCTGGGAGAAGGTTGAGATCATTAAAAGTGCTTTGCAATTTACTGAAGGAATGCAAGCTGTTATGTTTAATCATAAGTTCAACTCATTGTCAATTTGTAATGTCTCAGATAAATTTATTGATAGATAAATTCTATAGGCTGATCATCTAGTTGTATGTTATAATCTTTACAAAAGACATTTTTCATCCATTTGATTTTATGTAAGTGAATAGTTAGACCAAATTAAATGTAGTAATGAATCTCTTACAAAAGACTATAATATTACTGCCCTTGATGCAATCAACAAGAATTTTACTTTTATGAATATGCATCTGTTTTTTTCATATTTTCCATGGGGTTTATAATCAGAGGATCATTGTAAAAGGTAATTTATGTCATTATGCCTTTCAAGGAATCTTGCATGATATTAATGTATTGATGGGAGAATATATTTGGAAAGACTTTAAGCAGCATTATGCTCTGTCAAATTAACTTTTAATCAACTTTTTTAAGGTCTTCTCTTTTCTATATAGTTTTGTTTAATGCTAGAATAGCTTCAGATTACCAGAGATGGAAGGGAGTCCTTGGGAGGAATGGAGTTGGAAACAGCAACAGCAATGGTCATCTACTACTGAAGATTTGTGCATCTCATGATCTTCTCATCACATACACTGTCTTCTGTTCACCTAAACACAATAAAACTCCCTGGAAGCATCCTTGTAGCAAACATTGGCATCTGTTAGACTATGTAATCATAAGAAGAGCCAGAAAGGATGTAAGAGTGACAAAGGCAATGTATGGTACAAAGTGCTGGACTGATCACATCTCATCCTCTCTAAGCTGAATATTCACATTCAACCAAAGTGATGGATGGCCCCAAGGCAAAATGAGTACTAGAAGAATTAGTGTCAAGAGATTAGAATGTCTCTGAATGGGAACAGTTTATTGCTAATTTGGAGGGAAAACTGAACCAACTCACAATTGGCAATAATGTAGCAGAAAAAGTGTAGGCAGCTTTCAGAGATCTGGTTTGCATCACTGAATTTGCTTATCTGAGCCAGAACACTTACAAATATCAAGGCTGGTATGATGAAACTGATAGGGAAATACAGAAGCTGCTAAATGAAAAATGAGAACTTCACAGGGTTTACCAGAAGGATAGTTGATCCATTCCTAAGAAGGCAGCATTTAATTCCATCAAAAGTAAAGTACAACTGAAGTATAGAGAGATGCAGAACTTGACTCAGTAAGAAGTCAGATGATATTCAGTTTTATACAAACAGTAACAAGCCAAAATGCCTTTATGGTACCCTGAAGGTTATTTATGGGCCAAAGACCTATGGCATATTTCACATTTCAGTTACTCATTGCTGATGGATCTGCATTGATTAACCATAGGGACTTGATCCCAGAGAGATAGGCTGAATACTTCCACAGTATTCTTAACAGACTATCATCAATCAATGCAGAAGCCATTGACTGCTTACCTCAAATTGAGGTCAATCAGTCCGTAGCTGAAGTTCGAACTGAAGAAGAGGCTTTGAATGCCATTAGGCATCTTTCAAGTGGCAAAGCACCTGGTGCTGATTCTATTCCAGCTGAGATGTAAAAGGTGGGGTTCCATTTCTCATCCAAAAACTGACTAACATTTTTCAGGTTATATAACATGAAGCAGTTATGCCCCAAGAATTCAAAAATGCCTCCATTGTCTATCTCTACAAAGGTAAAGGCAATAGATTGTCCTGTGATAATCACAGGGGTATTTCTCTTTTAGTCATTGCTGGTAAGATTCTTGCCAGAGTCCTTCTCAATAGATTGATCCTTCACCTAGAAGATGGTCACCTCCCTGAGAACTAGTGTGGCTTCAGAAAGGGTCAAGGACCAGTTAATATGGTATTTGCTGTCCAATAACTCCAGGAAAAATGCCAGGAACAGAATAGAGCCCTGTATACATTTGTGAATCTGACCCAGGCCTTTTTTATACCATTAGTCCTGAGGGTTTATGGAAAATTATGTCAAAAATTTGGCTGCTCAGAGAAGTTCATCAGTATTGTACCTCAATTTCATGACAGCCTACATGCCCAGGTTCTGGATGGTGGATGATGCTCTCAAGATTTCCCAGTCACCAATGGAGTAAAATAGGGATATGTCCTTGCTCCCATGCTTTTTAGCAAAATGTTTTCAGTCATATTATCAAATGCCTTTAATGAGGATAGACGTGGTCTCAAGGTTAGCTCCTGCACTGATGGAAAATTCTTCAACTTGAAAAGGCTGCAAGCCAAGACCAAAGTGGAGGGAGTGCTAGTGCATGATCTTTTGTCTGCAGATGATTGTACACTCAATGCAGCCTCTGAAGCTGAGATGCAACAAAGTATGGATCAATTCTCTCCTGCTTGTACTAATTTTGGTCTAAAAATTAACAAGAAAACAAAGATGATCCATCAGCCAGCACCACACCATGAATATGTGGAACCATCAATTGCAGCAGGTGGAGAAGTTTTGAGTACTGTGGACAACTTCACTTACCTTGGCAGTGTCCTTTCCAAGGAGGTACAATTGACAATTAGGTTGACACATGCATTTCCACAGCTGGTTCAGTATTTAGAAGACTCCAAAAGAAAGTGTGAGAGAGAATAGGTATTTGACTAACCACCAAATTGAAGGTCTACAGAGCCATCATGCTGACCTCGTTGCTTTATGACTGTGACACCTTGTCAGGTTACCAGTGCCACCTCAGGAAACATTTAAATTGTCTTAGGAAGATTCTGAAGATCATCTGTCAGGAAAAGATACCAGACTCCAAGGTCCTTTCTCGAGCTAAACTGCCAAGCATTCCAACATTACTACAGAGACTGCAACTATGATGGACTAGACACAATGTTAGAATGCCAGAAATACACTTGCCAAAAAGACTATTCTATGGAGAATTCACACAAGACAAGCACTCATAAGTAGGTCAAAGGATATCCTGAAGGTCTTTCTTAAGAACTTGGGAATTGATTGTGCAGCATGGGAGACAATGACCCAGGACCTTCCAGCTTGCTGTGCCCTCATCATTGAGGGTCCTTTGCTCTATGAGAAGGATAGAATTGAAGCAGCTCAAAGGAAATGTGACATACATAAGTTTAGAGTATCACCCCAGGTGTTCATATGAACTATTTGTGGTAGAGCATTCTGAGCTTGTATTGAACTGATCAGGCACAGTTGGACACACTGTAATTTGTCTAAGACATAGTGATGTCATTTTGGGCTTCTTTGATAACAAAGGACAAGAATAAAACCATATAGTTTTGTCCATTGTATAACAGAAAAGCTTTAGTCTACTGAGGAATATAATATTTGAAAATCCACCTGTTCTCTGTTAGTACATTTATTGAGAATGATTTTAATGTGAGTAGTTGATTTTTTCTTTATATAAATTGAACATAAAAACATAGATTATATAAAATGACAATTAATCATAGAGATTATTAGTAGGTGTTGTCTTTTCCCCCTTTTTAGGTATTAGGTATTATTTGGTATTAACTAGGTTCAATTTGTTTTCAAGATTTTAGTATCTTTCCATTCTTAACATATTTTGTGAATCTGAATCCCTCAATGATCTCCAGATTACGCTGTGTCCAGGGTTGTTCCATTTACATTTGGCTTAATATACTTTTCCCATCTTTGTTCTCATTCGTGCATTTTGATCTCCTATAAAAGAATGTCCAAGGCCAGGATTTTAGAATCCCCATGTGATATCATCCTTAATAATTAAAATAGCTTGAATAAAAAATTTTGCAAATATTCTTCATTCTAATTTTTTGGTTATATCCTTCCATTTTTATCTATAAGTACCCTCAGAATAATTTTGCTTAGTTTTTATCTCTTATCAATATTTTAATTAAATATATTCATTTAAATTATTTAGCATTTATTGTCCCCTCCTTTGTCATTGAAAAAGAAAAAAGAAAAACAATTTTTATAATGAATAAGAATAGGCAAGCAAGACAAATTTTCACAATTCACATCTTAAATATGTGACTTATTAACATTTTTCCTCTGGAGCTCTGATTGACCATTGTGTCGATAAGAGTTCTCAAGTCTTTCAATTTTATTCATTTTTTCAGTGTACGGATTATAGCATAAATTGTTCTCCTTATTCTGCTCACTTCATTCTTCATCAATCCATGCACATCTTCCATATTTTCTTTGAACCATTTCTTCTTTTTTTTGTAGGACAACAGTAAATTCATATCCCATAATTTGTACTGCCACTCCTCATTTGATAGGCATTTCCTCAATTTCCAGCATGTTGCTATCACAAAAGGGAACTGTTAGAAAAAATTTTGTAGTGAATAGAGCACCAGCCCTGGAGTCAGGAGGACCTGAGTTCAAATCCAGTCTCAGACACTTAATAATTGCCTAATTGTATGACTTTGGGCAAGTCACTTAACCCCATTGCTTTAAATTTTAAAAAAAGTTTTAAAAATTAAAAAAAGAAAAAATTTGTACACATAGGACCTTCTTTCTTTGATCTCCATGAAGTATGGGCCTAATGGATTATTGCTGAGTCAAAGGGCATGCATAATTTAATGACCCTTTGGGCACAGTTAAATTGCCTTCTAAAATGACTGTTGTCATTCATAGTTCCACCATTAGTACAACAATATTTCTGTTTTCCCAGAACCCTTCTAATATTTGTCACTTTCCTTTTGTTATCTACTTTGCCAATCTAATGTATGTGAGGTGGAACTTTAGAGTTGCTTTAATTTTCATTTCTCTAATTATTCATGATTTGGATCATTTTTTCATAAGACCATAGATAAAACCTGGAGTTCTTCCCTCAAGAGATATATATTTTTTATCCTTTTAAGGAATATCTAATTTTTATACCTTTGAATCAATTCCTTATATGTCTTGAAAATGAGAAAATGAGGGGCAGTTAGGGGATGCAATGGATAGAGCACCGGCCCTGGGGTCAGAAGGACCTGAGTTCAAATCCAACCTTAGATCCTTAATAATCTAGCTGTGTGACCTTGGGCAAGCCACTTAACCCCGTTGCCTTGCAAAAAACAAAAAAAAATGAGAAAATGAAATTTTTATCAGAGAAGTTTTCTATAAAAATTTTTGCCACTATTATTTCTAATTTCAGTTGTATTTGATTTGCTTTTGCAAAAATTTTTAAATTTTATTTCTCTTCATCCTATTCTTTTCTACTTTTTCTTTTCCTTTCTTTTTTGTTCCCTATCTCTTCTTTACATAGAAGAAGAGAGGCATGGAGCAGGAGTATGGCAGCAATAAAACTCCATGCTCAATGCAAATAGTTTCCCAAACTCCAATCATAAGCTTTTGGTTTTTTTCCTTCTTTCTTCCTTTTTTCTTTCCTTCTTTCTTCCTTTCTTTCCTTTTAAACACTTTTTCATAATCCCTCTCTGAACCTATGGTCTGTTTTGCTTTGACTTCACAATTCCCTACATCTGCCCACATTTTTATTTTCTCCCTTTCCCTTTTCCCTATTTCCTCTTTCCCACTGAGTTGAATATATTTCTATGCCAAACTCTGAGTATGTGACTGTGTGTAAAAGAGTATTAGAGACAGAGACAGAGACAGACAGAGACAAGGAGAGAGAGAAAGAGAGAGAGAGAGAGAGAGAGAGAGAGAGAGAGAGAGAGAGAGAGATGCAGAGACAGAGAGAAAGAGTTCTCTCTTTGACAAGTTCGTATGAAAGTGATGACTACCCACAACCCCTTCCTTATTTTTACAGATATATCTACTCCACCCCTCAATATGGTATTAAGAAATTTCCCTCCCTTCCTCTCATTTTTAAAGGGCATCTATTTTAGTTTTTTAATATTCATCCACATGCATATGTAAATTTTAAGTTACGAAATTTCCTCCCACTCTCCCTTCTCACCCTTATGCCCTCAGTGGCAAACAGTCAGGTTAACATTGTATATACATATTTTTGATAAACATGTTTACAGATTAATCATTTTCAGTATGAGAAATTCGGACTTAGGGAAAGATACATAAGAGATAATTTTTATAAAGTGTTCATAAACTTTTACAAAGTTTTTAAAGGGTTATTTTTGGTTTTTGTTTTGTTTTGTTTTTCTTTCTCTGGATGGGGATAACATTGTCCTTAGTCAGTCTAATATGGTTGTCCTAGCTTGCTGAACTGCTGAGAGGAATTGCTTCCATCAAGGCTGAACATCTCACAATGTTGTTGCTAATGTGTACACTGCTCTCTTGGTTCTGCTCCCTTCACTCAGCATCAGATCCTGTAATTCATTCCATTCTTTTTCAGAGTTTGACTATTTATGGTTTCTAATAGAGCAATAATATTCCATAGCATTCATGAACCATAACTTGTTTAGCCATTCCCCAATTGATGGACATCCCCTCAATTTCCAATTCTTTGCCACTACAAAAAAAGGCTGCTATGAATATTTTGGAACATGTAGAACTTTTCCCATATATATGAGTTCTTCTGAATGTAGGCCTAGAATTGGACTTACTGGGTCAAAGGGAATGAATATTTTTATTGCTCTTTGGGCATAGTTTCATATTGCTCTCTAGAATGTTTGTATCCATTCACAACTCCACCATTCTTCTCATTTCTTATGTAGTGTACTTTTTTCCCTATTTCCTTTCCTTCTTTTAGGCTCATCAAAACATAATAAACTTTGCTCATGGGACCTCCATCTTATTTGATTCCTTCTATGAACTCTGTTAATAATGCGAATGTAATTATGAAATTATAGTTATTAGGATTTTTTTTGTACAATTTATCCCTTTTGGTCACAATACTAACATTTTGTCCTTTTAAAGTATTTTTTCTAATTGCTCATTTTGCATTTACCTTTTTATGGTTCTCTTGAATTTCTCTTTACATTGTGATTTTCTTCTTTTTTCTTTGTTTTATAGCAGTTTCCTCCTTTTTTGGATTAACTTGGACAAATAGTAAATTTGATTTATCCCCTCATTTTTATTCTCTATATATCTTTGGTTTATTTTAAAGTGTTTTTCTTGTAAGAATCAGTTTGTGAGGTTTTATGTGCTTATGTAATTTGTCACTCTTTTTTTCATTTTATTGGATAGCTTGATCTATTACCATTTAATGTCATGAGAGTTAAATTTTAATTTTTCTTCATTTATATCTAATATTGTTTTTCCCCCTTATTTTGTGAATTCAATACTTGAACTCATATTAGCTCAATATTAGCTTAATCTACTTTAATATAGCCTTATTCTGACCAGCTCTCTTCTCCTTGCCCTTTCCTTCCAATTCCTCCACTTTGTCTTGTTATCCTCTTCCTTAGTTTTGGAATTTTGTTTCACTTTTACATAATATTTCTTTTTCCTTTTCCTCTAGTTATCTAATTCTTCTTTTATTTGTTTCTCTCAGTTAAATAGTCAAGTAAAATTCCTCTTCCATTTCTCCCCTTCAACTTGTTTGGTTATTTAGCTTTTTCATTTAATTTTTGGTGCCTTTTTCTTAAAAGATTTCTTTCCATCATTCTTTTCATTATTTCTTTTTCATTTATCTTTGCCTATTCTAATATTTTGTCATTGATTCATAGCCCTTATACTTCTTTAATCTCTGTGTTTTTAGTGGAATTAAAATTTATGAGGTACTCAAATTGAATTCTGTCTTCAAAATAGATAGTTGTTATTGTCTTTTTTACCTTTTCCAGTCCCATTTTTTGGTATGCCTCACTCTTATAAAAATCCATTCTTGCATGTGATAGGATATGTAAGTGTTTTTTCATGGAAGCAATTTTCCTAAGTCCTATTGCAAAGATCTTCATCTCCAGCTATTGAAGATTTGTCTTCCCCTCCATGGGAGCATTCTTTAATAGGACCTCTTTCCCATCCCTGAAACAAGATTTTCCTTTTTTCTATCCCTCTTTCAGTCCCTTTCTCTTACCCATTCCCCTGAAGGTCCTCTTCTTCCAGAGATTATAAGAGTTGTTTTCCCTTCAATAACAACTTTTTACTTGTTAAATCTCATACTTCCTGCTATGTTCTTCTTACACTCTTCCCTTTTATCTTACCATTCTGCAATTTAGTCCTACTTAAATACATTGATTCACCTTTATTAACTTATTGTGAAGTTTAATATGTAGTGTTTCAGATCTGAAATATTATTACTTCCACTTTCACCCTTATCTCTTTGTGTACTTTTAGAAAGAAATATCTTATTAATTTCTTTGTTGGTATTTCATTCTTTTTGTTTTTGATGATGATAATGATGATGATGTTAAACCCATAGATATCTTTCTATTTTTAGTTGGGAGGGGGGATTTCTGGGACAATTTATTTCATGATCTATGTCTTCCTTAACTGCTATATTTATTTATTGATCTACCTATTGTTCTGTCATTGTTTCTATCTTTGGTTACAATCTTTGTTTTCAATTTTTGTATTTTTTTCTGCCTAGAATATTTGAAAAGAAAACAAATCATTCAAATATGGTATTCTTTTTTAGGAATGCTTGGATTAGTTATTTTTTATATTGAATGTTTTTATTGAATGTTTATATTGAATATGAATGTTTATATTGAAAATTAATGGTAGGCTAAAGTCTGTAAAGTAAGTCATCTTAGGTTGCTTCTTGAACTCCTTTACTTTTTGTGACACTATTCCAATCCCTCCTGAATTTTCTTGTGACTATAGGGTAGTCCTGTGGTATTCAAATTTCTTTTCCTTTATATTTGAAGACTTTTTTCCCTCATCAGTTGAAGAATTTGCTGTTTGACATTAGAACTGCTTAATTTAACCACTCTGCATCTTGGAGTTTGCAGCATGAGGTTTGGGTTTAGTGATTCTTTCCCCCAGAGGCAATCTATAGATTTTTTTCTATTGACATTTTATTTCCTCAATTCAGAAGTTCTGGAAATTTTTCTTGTATTATTTCTTACATTATTATATAAAGGTTTTTTGCCTTGTTTTCTTCTGGAAGATTTATCATCCATAAGTTGTATCCATGAAACTTTTTTGTTTGTTTGTTTGTTGAAAGGCAGTGTACTTAAGTGACTTGTCCAAAGTCACACAGCTGGGTAATTATTAAGTGTCTGAAGCCTAATTTGAACTCAGGTCCTCCTGACTCCAGGGCAAATCTTTTCCTTTATCAGTGAATCTTGTCCTAAAGAGCAATATAGTTTGCTTTCATTAAATTTACTCTTCTCTTCTCACAGATTGTTCATCATTTCAGCATTCTCAATTGTTTTCCCTTATTTCTTTCTATAGCTTTTCATTCTTGTATTTAAAGTTTGCTACACTGTCAATTTTTACTGAAATAGAGACAATAAATTTCGCTTTCATAATTTTTTCTCTCTTGAATTATTCGTGATTATTCTGATGTGTTTTCATTATTTCTTGAGAATCCTTAAGTGTGGGAGTCACATTCATTTTTAAGCACCTATATTGTGCCAGGCATTGTGCCAAAAAATTGGAAATACAAAGAAAAGTATAACAGTTTCTTTTCTCAATGAGTTTACAATCTAATGTAAGAAGACAACTCATCAACAAAGCTAAAATGTAGAAAGGAGTAGTCACTGTGAGGACATGGTGAAATCCTTCCACTGAGGTGGGAAATAATCTAAGGAGATATGAATTTCAGAGTTTATTTTGTCCTACAGAATGATGAGTTTCTAGCAGTTATGAAAACCAGATTAGGTAGGTGGAGAATAATGAGGCTAATTTCCTGCGTGGCCTCCTTAAATGGTGATGGATCTCCATAGGCCAACCTTCACCATCTCCAATCAGAGGTAGATGGAAGACCCAGGAGTAGAGGTGGTGAGGAGATATGCATTTGGAAACTGATTTCATCTGGCAAAATGATGAGATTCTGGAGATCTTGGAACACTGGTGATCAATTGGGTATGATATGAAGGGTGCTCTTTCTCATCTTTTCCTTTTTTCTTGAAATATTTATTAAGAGATATTTAAATTTATTTAGATAATGTGGAAACTATATTCCACTCTATTTCTAATCTCTTCCATGTTGATTTGTCTACTTGTTTGTGCTCAAGATTTTTTGCTGAATTTTCTTAAGTTAATCCTTTCCCCCCTTATTTCTCCCTATTGATCATTTTTTGACTACTTCCCCTTCAATTGCAGTTTCCCTGGAATCTGGAATTAAAGCTGTATGAGTCCACTCCCACACTCACAATTCCTGAAATTTCACCAGCCTCAATTTCTGCCCCAAATGATTTCTAGAGGATTAAAACTGGCCCTGACTAACAAAGTTCCCTTTTTCTCAATATTGCTGGTATGCCATACATGCTTACATTGACACACAGCTACAATTTCCTCTGATCTTCAATTCTTTACCTAAATACTATCATAGCAGAACATGCTCTATGCCATAGTCTCAGCCAAAGAAAGTCTTTCTGTTTCATTGTTTTTCCTGTGTCACTTGGAGAAGATCAAGGCAGAGTCGAATTCTATTGCAAGCCCTAGATAGACTTATGCATCCCTATCAGAAAGTAGTGACTGGTGGAAGAGGGAGTGTTGAGTGAGCATAGAAGAGGTCAAGGATTAACATTTTCTGCTCTTAGGTTTTACCTTATGAGAATTTTTGGTATTTTAGAACATGGAGACAACTAAAGTTGCTCTTTCTCTTGCACATAATTCCTATTTTGGAAAAGTCGAGAAACCGTGAGTATTGAAAAGTCTAGTCCTTTTATCTTATGGTTCTCTTCAGTTCTTTTCTGGAAGTATTCACAATGTATGAGAAAATAGATTTCTATTTAGTTTTGCAAATCTTTGGTTCTTTATCCCTGATCTAAGTTTTTTAGCATATTCCTCACCATCCTCGGCTATTTCTATTGAAATCTTTAATTGATTTAATTTAGAGGGTATTAATTAGTTTTTCAAAGAATTTCTTGACTACTTCCTCCTCTGTAATTTACTTTCATGGTCATCTTTTTGCAAATATTTATCCTGAGGTCTATGACCCAAGATGACCAAATGTACAATGAAATTAAGTTTTTGATTGCCTTTGAGTGCAGAATAAAGCCAACTCCACCAACTCTTATTCAGTTACCAAAAAAATATTTATTTAATTGAAATTTTATTTTATTTTTCCAATTACATGTAATGGAAGTTTTTCAACATTCATTCATTTGCAAATTTATGAGTTCCACATTTTTCTAATGCCTTCTCTTCCCTTCCCTCTCTCCATGGCAAGTGAATAATCTGGTACAAGTTGTACATGTACATTTGTGTTTAACATATTTACCTATTAGTCATTTGGTGAAAGAGGAATTAGAACTAAGAGGAAAGAAAGAAAATCATGAAAAAGGAAGGGGAAAAAAGATTTTTTAAAAGTGAACATAATATCCATTCAGATCCCATAATTTTCCCCCCTCTGGATATAGATGGCATTGTCTATAACAGGTCTCTAAAGGTTGTCCCTGATGTCTGAACTGGTCAGAGGAGTTGCAGCCATCATAGTTGATCATCTCACAGTGTTGTTATTAATGTGCACAATGTTCTCTTGGTTCAGTTCCCTTCACTCAGCTTCAGGTAATGTAATTCTTTTCATGCTTCTCTAAAATTTGACCACTCATGATTTCTTATAGGACAATAGTACTCCATAACCTTCATGTATGAATTTGTTTAGCCATTCCCCAATTAATGTGCATCCCCTTAATTTCCAGTTCTGTGCCACTGCAAAACAAGTGAGATTTTCCCCATTTTTATGATTTTTTTGTATATATATATATATAGAGAGAGAGACTTAGTGTTATTATTGCTGGGTCAAAGGATATGATCAGTTTTATTGTTCTTCCCCAAAGAATAACTCAGAGTCATCCTAGAATTGAGCCCAACTTCCTTTTTTCTTGTGGTTCTATTTATAGCTAGAATTTTAATATTGATATAGTATAACTTGTATATTTTCTGATAGATAAAGATATCATATTTAGAGTTTCAATAACCCAATAAATCTAATGTCTAAAAATCTTTGTGATCCTTGGAGTACTTTATCACCATCATTTACAAAAGAAAGAAACTAAATGGGACAGGAGGCCATTCTATTTTTGTCTTTATTTCATGGGTTGCCAAAACCAAAGAATTAATCACCAAATATCCATCCTTCTGGAGATGTGTCTCTCTGTGGTTATCCAGGTAATATTGTCCTCAGAAATCTTTTCCTTTATCAAATGTCTTGTTAGCATGGTAGACTCTGCTAGATCTCATTCTCTGCTAGCACATCCCTTAAAAATCATCCCAAAGTCAGGGCAGTTAGGTGGCACAGAGGATAGAACACTAGCTCTGGATTCAGGAGGACCTGAGTTCAAATCTGGACTTAGACATATAATGCTTATCTAGTTGTGTGACCTTAGGCAAGTCACTTAACCCCATTGCCTTACAAAAACAAACAAAAAAAGCATCCCAAAATCATGATAACACATTAGAGTAATATGCAAATCAATGTGGTCAAAATGGGGTTAAGTGACTTACATGACCACCAACTTAATTAAGGCCCTGATTGTATCTCACCTAGGCTCCCTAGTAATCCTAAAGCATAGGCATGATCAGTTTCTTTGTTGCTCAAAAATCATCAGTGGTTCACAATTGCCTTTAGGATAAAATACAAACTTAGCCATTGAGTTCTAAAATCTGGGTCCCACCTACCATTTCAGATCTATTTCCAATTACTCTCCTTCACATACTCTTTGCTCCAATCAAACCAACCTACCAGCTTCTCCTCAAACTCAGTACACTTCTTCTCCTTCCTTCTCTCAGACTTTCTATTCATCTTCTAATTCTTAGAATTCCTAGCTTTCTTCCTTACCCCACTCCCCAAACCTACCTGGTACTCTCTTCTTCAAATTATAACACCTACCTGTGTTATATCCATAGTCAATCTCCCAAGTCCTTGATAAACACATTGAGGACAGGACGTGCTTTATCTCTGTTGTTCTATCCTCAACACTTGATATACCCTATGGTAGGTATTTAATTATTGACTGGAAAAAGGTGGTTGGATCAGAAGAGTTGATACAAAGGGTCATGTAGAGGCAGTAGGGCTTCAGCAGCAAATCTCTGCCCCAGACTCAGTTACCCACAATTAATGTAAATGTATATGATCACTGCACTAAATAGCATCTGTCAAAATTCCCATCTCTCAGCAAAAGAAAAGAAGAAGCATCCTCTGATACAAGAAGCTTCTATCAGTGGTCTTAATGCCCTCTGCTTCAGAAGAAAGAAGCTATTTATGACATAGAACATGGGAATGAAAGAGTTGTAGAAGGGAACAGATTTTCTCTGAAGTACCTTTCCAGAATGGGGAGTCTCTAGTCATCCCAGATCATCCACAATTTGTACTGTGCTGCTAGGTTTAATTCTTTTGTTTTCCCCTAAAAATTAAGCCTGTAGTGGAAAATCCTCAATGAGGGTGAGCCTTTTTGTCCTCAGGGACCTGATTCTGCTACAGCAGGAGTTCCTCTGCTTCATATTCTCAGAGCCAGGTTCCCATCTCCCATCATTAGCAGTAATCTGGGGTCAGGAGGGGTTGCCTGGCTGTACTTAGCTACGTGGACCGTTTGCTGATTTCCTGGGGCCACTGAGAGAAGGACATGAACTCTGCTTCAAAACAGTTCATGTATTTATTTACCCATAATGATTATCTCCTTAGGAGGCCTAAATGCATGCTTCACATTGCTGTCCTCAGAATCTCCAGTCCAGTCCTATCCACACAAAAAATATGAGGTCCAGGAGTTTCAAGAATATCAAAACAATACTGATCTCCCTTCTAGTCAGGTCAACAAAAAGGGCAGCTCCACATATCTACTCCAGGCCCATCTCAAGAAGGAAAAGAAACCTGACTCTTTAATGTTAGGCTACTCTCATGAGTCAGAAATGGGTTCCAGACCAACTCTGGCCTAATAATAATCACCACTGACCTAACAACCCTATCAGATCATTTCCTTTTCATTCCCCACTGAAGCATGGGTACTTGAGTGTATATTTGTGTCATCTCCCCCTTGAGATCAGGGACTACCTTCACCTTTATATTGTCAGCATTTAGTACAGTGACTGGCTCATCATAAGTACTTTCTATGTGCATTTTGTTCATTCATTCACTGAATCTCATGTCTGTGAGTTTTGTCCCTCTTTGCAAATCACATCCTATCCATATCTCATCATCTTGTCCTTAAAGGATCTCTCCAATGCCTGAAGGATTTTCTTTATGTGTTTGACACTTAGAGAATGGTTTCAGTATGTCTGTCTCTTCATCCTCACTATTTTCTTTGGATAACTAGGCCCCCTTCTGTATTTTTCTTTGTATAGACTTGAAATAACATCAGGATAGGGACTTCCAGAAGAAAATTCTCACTACTAAAATAGAGCAGAGCTTGTCTACAACTTATCAACCTAGAGAGCTGTCTCAGGGCTCTGGTGACCTGCCCAGGTCACACAATCTACATCAGAGGTAAGACTTGAAACCAGGTTTCTTAACTACTGAGGCCATCCCAGTGTACATGATAATTTAATCTCCCCCCACCCAGATATTTCATCACAGCCTATACACAGATACTTGTCTCCCTCAGTTCACTAAGCATTAAGTACCTATTATGTGCCAGCATGCTAAATATTGGGAATACAAAAAGAAAAAGTCTTGTCTTAAAGACATTTACACTCTCCTGGGAGGAAAGAATAGATATAACTTGTAGGTTTGAAGGCAGAGAAATTGGCTCTTTCATTTGCTTCCCATATGAACTTGGACAAGTCACTTAATCTCTCTGGGTCTCACTTTCCTTCTATATAAAATGAAAGGGTTATTATACTAGATGATCTCTGAGAGTCCTGCTACCACTAACTCTATCACCTTTTTATCTTATGAGATTAAATGATAAAGGAATTCAGAGGAGGATATAACCATTGAGTGGTTTATGGGAAGTGTGGAACTTGAATTGAGCTTTTAAAGAAGAAAAAGATTTAAATAAGCATGAGGAGAAGGAAGGGGAAAAAACACATTAAAAGGAGCTTCCTAGAATGTTCATGAAGCTCATATAAATAATTATTGTGAAATTTGGCAGTGATCAACTGTGATATACTGGAAAGAGCAAGAGGTTTGAAAAAAAGAGACTACCACATACAAGATACATGGCAATGGAAAACCATTTTACCCATTCAAATCTGTTTCTGCATATATAAAATAAGGCTAATATTACTGAGAGGTAGGATGATATAGCAGAAAAAATTGGACTCAGACTAAGAAGAAACTTATTTTTAAAATCCTGATTGTTAGACGTCTGAGACTCAGTTTTTTTCTATTAAATGGGTACAATCCTACTCAAAGAATTTAAACCAATATGCTTGAAGTGCAATAAATAATATGTAACTTATAAACCATAATTTGGCACAAATATTTATTATCTTTATAATTATTATTATTTCTATCACTTATCCACAAATGTCCCTCTCTAATACTTCATCATGGTGTGGAAGGGATATTATGACCTTGAAAACAGAGTTACTGAAACACAAGATCTGACAGATTCTATCCAAATGATGAGGATTTCAATTTTTCAATTCATTTCATTCCATTTTTGTTGTTGGTCAGTCTTTTGGTCTTGTCTGACTCTGACTCCATTTAGGGTTTTCTTTGAAAAAATACTGGAGTGGTTTGCTATTTCCTTTTCCAGTTCATATTGCATAGAAGGAAACTGAGGCAAACAAGGTTAAGTGACTTACACAGTTAGTAAATGTCTGAGGCCACATTTGAACTCAAGAAGATGAAATGATTAAAGGTACCATACTCTACTGTGTCACCTTGCTGCCCTGAAAACTACCATTCAAAAACCAATCAAATTAAATAAAGGGTCATCATTTCTCAGGCCACATTCACACCTTTACCAGGAATTTCCTTCCCCTTCCCCATTAGAATTTAAGCTCCTTGAGAGCAGGGACTGACTTTTTCTCTTATAGTTGTATTCTCAGCACTTTTAGCACAGTTTCAGGAACATAGAAAACAACAAAAAAATGCTTGTTGATGTCACCAAAAGGTTGGTCAATAAGTGATGAATTTTTTTGGTCACTACAACTAATGAAAAAGAGAGAAATAAAAATGACCTTCAGTCCCTTGGGATATTTCTAAGGTAGCAATGGTAAAGTGATACAAAACAAGGAAGAGGAAACTAAGAAGCACACAATTCTGAAAACATCACCATTGATTTAACTGTTAATGCTCTTATTGTACCATCTTTACTCAATGACCAATATACTACCAGTGGAATTGTTATGCATCTATATTGACTTTGCTGCTATAGAAATTAGAAGATGAAGAAGTTATAGTTAAACAATAGGATAGTTCATAGATTCTCTCCAGAAAAACCAATATAAGAGATGGCTGAATTACTTTCATGGTATGCCCGATGACAATAAGAAATATCATTTCATGGAACACTTGGTCTCATCAGTTATGATTATATTGAGCACTAGTAAATAGATTACTATGAAGTTACTTGCAACTCATGGAACAGTATCTGTTGCAAAAGATAAAAAAGGAAAGGACAGACATAGAAAGACTTATATGGACTTGAAGTAGGCAGAACTTGAGAACAAAGATTATCTTTTGCCTTTTGTTGTATTCTCCATCATAGAACATATGGTATGACATATGACATATGGTATGAATTTAATAAATGTATATTGTTAGCTTATGTATACATTAATGCACAGATAGTTCTTCAAAAACTTCCCAGAACTCCCTACTTCAACCTGGATCTCAGGATATTTCATCTCCTTCCAGGCAAAGAAAATAAGAGGACTGAAAGCTCAAAAGCAACATCAACTAGGAAACACCTATTTTCTTTGTGAAACTGAAAGATATGGCTTCTACAACTAAGAAAACCACTGGTTTAGAGAGCAAACTCATATGCAGAGGGAGGATAAAAGATTGAGGAGGATGAAGAAGAAATATTACAATACAAATCAGTGAAAAGCATTTGAGGGGACAATAAATATTTAAGAATTTGGCATGAAATACAAGTAAGAATATTCACTGAGGATATCTGAAAATAGAACAATAAATAAATATGAAATTGAACAGGTCTGCCAGCATTTCTACAAAGGTTTATTGAGAACAATAACTTAACTACATTTAGTCTTTACCACTTCACCCAGACTCCAATCATAGAAGTTAGGAATAGCAGAATAATCTGACCAAATAAAAACAGAAAAAGTTATTAGATTAGATTAGATTAGATTTCTAAACTATTGCAAGGAGGGGAAGAATCCAGAAGAAAGTTCTGGGTTCATGATTGAAGCCTTTCCAGCTTGAAAAGATCTACCAAACTTGTGTTCCACTGTTGTAGTCTTTGAGAAGCAAGGATTACTTCCAGAATGAGGCATCAGACATTACTAGATGATTACTATTAGCAACATAATCAAAGATCATCGTTAAATGTCAAACTAAAAAATTGTACTAGATATTGTACACAGAAAACTATATGGATTGTAGTCCCTTTTATGACATTAACTAGACAGAAATACTGATATAGATTCAGATAAAAATAAATGAAATTTAGATGTATGAAATTTAGATATAAATAGAAAAAATTAACATAAATAATGGGTCAAGGGTGAGATTTGATGAGAGAAAGAAGACAGATAAGTGTATAAAGAGAAGAGAGAAGCAAAATCCCAGAGTGTAGTTACTATTCTCTGTAGCATGTTTCTAGGTATACTTCCCTCTGCCCCATTACCACTATCCCTACCAGATTCTAATGGTTTATTTTCTGGAATATTTAATGATACCTTAATGATCAGCAAGTCCAATACCCTTATTTTATGGAAAAGCAACTAATGCCCAGGGAAGATGGTGATTATGATAATAATGAAAACCCACAAATTAATAATGTTTCAATATTTACAAAGCAATTCAACATATTATTTCACATGCATTCAGCAGCTAGGTGGCACAATGGGTAAAGTGCTCTGGAGTCAAAAGGACTTTACTAGTTGTATGACTCTGAACAAGTCACTTAACCTCTGTTTGCCTTGGTTTTTTCATCTATAAAATTAGTATTATAATATCTATGTCCCAGGGTTTTTGGGAAGATCAAATGAGATAATTATTATAAAATGCTTAACACAGTTTCAGTCATATAGTAAGTTCTATATAAATGTCCATCATCATCATCATTATTTCACATATTTACAATATTCATATGTGATAGTTCTGTTAATATCTGCCTTTTACAAATGTAAAAACAGAAGTTCAGAGCAGTTACATGATTTGTCAAGTTTCACATATCTTACGGATATTTGATGCTAGATCTTCTTGACTCTACACTATTACCACATGACTACTTGCCTAAGACTACAAGCTGGTTAGTAACAGAATCAGGATTTGGACCCAAGTCAAAGGATCATAGATGCAGTGCTAGAGGGGACTTTGGAGTCTCTTAATTTTTTAGAAGCATAAACAGAGACCTGGACAAGTTAAATGTTAGGTAGTTAAGGTAGGCACTTAGGTGACACAGTGGATTGAATGTTGGGCCTAGAGTCAGGTAGACTCATCTTTCTGAGTTCAAGGAGTAGTTTACCTGTCAGATCTATGGAAAGGGAAGCAGTTTACAACCAAGGAAGAGATGGAGAACATCATTAAAAACAAACTAGATAATTTTGATTACATTAAATTAAAAAGTTTTTGCACAGACAAAACCAAGATCAAAAGAAATGTAGTAAATCGGGAAACAATTTTTACGACTAGTGTTTCTGACAAAGGAGTCATCTCCAAAATATGTAGAGAACTGAGTCAAATTTTTTATAAAAAAAAAAAAAAGCAAGCCATTCCCCAATAGACAAATGGTCAAAGGATATGCAAAGGCAATTTACAAATGAGGAAATCAAAGCAATCCATAATCATATGAAAAATTGCTCTAAATCACTAATTATTAGAGAAATGCAAAGTAAAACATCTCTGAGGTACCACCTCACACCTCTCAGACTGGCCAATATGACCAGAAAGGACACTGATCATTGTTGGAAGGGATGTGGGAAATATGGGACACTAATACATTATTGGTGGAGCTGTGAACTCAACCAACCTTTCTGGAGAGCAATTTGGAATTATTCCCAAAGGGCAATAAAAATGTTCATAGCCTTTGATCCAGCAATACCACTACCGGATCCATACCCTGAAGAGATTATGAAAAAGGGTAAAAACCACCTGTACAAAAATGTTCATAGCAGCTCTGTTTGTGGTGGCAAAGAAATGGAAACTGAGTGAATGTCCATCAACTGGAGAATGGCTTAACAAACTGTGGTACATGTATGTCATGGAACACTTGTTCTATTAGAACCCAGGAGGGATGGGAATTCAGAGAAGCCTGGAAGGATTTGCATTAACTGATGCTGAGAGAGATGAGCAGAGCCAGAAGAACATTGTACACCCTAATAGCAACATGGGAGTGATGATCAACCTTAATGGACTTGCTCATACCAACAGGACAACAATCAGCCACAATTTTGGGGAGTCTGTAATGGAAAATACCATCTGTATCCAGAGAAAGAATTGTAGAGTTTGAACAAAGACAAAGGACTATTGCCTTTGTTTTTTTTTAGGTTTTTGCAAGGCAAATGTGGTTAAGTGGCTTGCCCAAGGCCACACAGCTAGGTAATTATTAAGTGTCTGAGACTGGATTTGAGCCCAGGTACTCCTGACTCCAAGGCTGGTGCTTCATCCACTACTCCACTTAGCTGCCCCCCCACTACTCCACCTAGCCGCACCTACCTTTAAGTTTTAAAAAAAAAGTCTTATTATGTAATTCTGCTCTATTTCGTACTATATATTTCTTCCTTAAGGATATGATTTCTCTCTCATCACATTCAACTTAGTTCAATCCATACTAAGGAAATGATGTGAAGACTAGCAAACTGCCTTCGGTTGCAGGGGGGTGGGGAGCGAGATTGGGGTAAAATTGTAAAACTCAAAATAAATAAAACCTATCTAAAAAGAAAGAAAAGTCTGATCCCAGATACTGATGATCTTAGGCAAATCATTTAACCCTGTTTGCCTCAGTTTCCTCATCTTTTAAATGAGCTGGAGAAGGAAATGGCAAACTATTGCAGCATCTTTGCCAAGAAACCCCATAGGGAGTTAGGAAGGATCAAACATTACTGAAATGAGTGAACAATAGAAAGTAATTAAACTAGTTAAGCTCAAGTTTGTAAGGGTAGATAACAGATGTCTTCTGATTTTAGAACCTGTCTCCCTAGGCTCTTGGCCTCCAAATTCAGCTCTCCACTATTCCATGCTATCATGAGTAAATAGTGGGTGGGGAAAATCAAGAAGATACCAGGTAGAAGATCCTACCTAAGAATGTTTCTTCTGTGTCCATTTAAAAACAAAAATTAGCCCTTTGAGGTTTTCAAAACATTTTATGCATCAGTCCATCAACACATGCCAATATATACAGGGAACTGATTTGATACTCATAACAACTTTTGTTTTTGTTTTGTTTTTAATTTTTTGCAAGGCAATGGGGTTAAGTAGCTTGCCCAAGGTCACACAGTAGGTAATTATTAAGTGTCTGAGGCCAAAATTGAACTCAGGTCCTCCTGATTCCAGGGATGGTGCACTATCCATTGTACCACTTAGTTGCTCCTCATAACAACTTTTAAGAAAGGTTCTTTTATTATCCCTATTTACACATAAAAACACAGAAGCTGGAAGAGGTGATTTGTGGGGCTACTGAACAGTCATTTTGCTTTTATCTAAGGTTTGTACTATCTGAACCACTAACTCACTCTGAAGCAATCAGCTTCTCCTGGTCAAACAGTACCAATCCATATCTGGATTGATTATTAGTCACCTGACCTTGGAAAAAGAAATGCAAAGCAGAAAACCCAAGGAGAGAATTGAGATCTGAACCCAATCACATCTAAGAAATGAATTTATAGCTCATACTAATGGGTTGCTGCAGGGGAGGTCTTTTTTATTTTTCAAGGGAAATATGAGGGAGAAATCAGAGTCCCAAAATAATCAACCGACAAAAGAAAACCTATTATCAAGTAAGCTGCTCTTCCTAATTCTTTATTAAATTTATTTGTTTATTTTCATCCATATGAAAATATATTTTTAAGTTGCAAAATTTCCTTCCACCCTCTCTTCCCAGCCCCCCTTCTCTCAGCAGCAAACAGTCAGATTAGCATTGTATGTACAAATTTTTGATAAACATGCTTTCAGATTAGTTATTTTCGGTATGAGGAATTTGGATTAAGGGAAAGAAATGCATAAGAGATAATTTTATATAAAGTGTTCATCAAATTCTGAAGGGTTGTTTTTTTATTTATGTGTATTTGTTTTGTTTTGTTTTTCTTCCCCTGGATGGGAATAACATTGATCATAGCCAGTCGAATACTGTTGTCCTAGCTCTCTGAACTGCTGAGATGAGCTGCTTCCATCAAAGTTGTTCATCTCACGTTATTGTTACAGTGTACATTGTTCGGTTGGTTTTACTCCCTTTGTTCAGCATCAGATCCTGTAAGTCATTCCATGCTTCTCTAGAATCCAACCATTTATGGTTTCTTATAGAACAATAATATTCCATAGTAGTTATATACCATAACCTGTGTAGCCATTCCCCAATTAATGGGCATCCCTACAATTTCCAATTCTTTGCCACTACAAAAAGATCTGCTATGAATATTTTGGAACATGGAGGACTTTTTCCTTTTCTTATATTTTCTTCTGGCTATAGATTTAGAATTGGAATTGCTGGATCAAAGGGTATGAACAGTTTTATTGATCTTTGGGCAAAGTTCCATATTGGTTTCTATAAAGGCTGGATCTGTTCACAACTCCACCAGCAATGTATCAATGTCCCAATCCTCCCATAACCTCTCCAACCTTGATCATTTTCCCTTTTTCTCATCTTGGTCAGTCTGCTAGGTGTAAGGTAATACTTCATTGTTGTTTTAATTTGCATTTTTCTAATCAATAATGATTTGGAACATTTTTTCATATGATTATATATAGCTTTAATTTCTTCATTTGAAAACTGTTCATATTCTTTGATCATTTATCAATTGGAGAATGATTTGTGACCTTATAAATTTGATGCAATTCTCTATAAATTTTAGAAATGAGACTTTTATCAGAACTCCTAGTTGTGAAGATTGTTTCCTAGCTTTCTGCTTTCCTTCTGATTTTGGCAGCATTGACTTAATTAGTGTAAAACCTTTTTAATTGGGGAGGCTAGGTGGCATAGTAGATAAAGCACCAGCCCTGGAGTCAGGAGTACCTGGGTTCAAATCCGGTCTCAGACACTTAATCATTACCTAGCTGTGTGGCCTTGGGCAAGCCACTTAACCCCATTTGCCTTGTAAAAACCTAAAAAAAAACCCTTTTTAATTTAATATAGTCAAAATCATTCATTTTTCAGTTTATAGTGTGCTCTAAATCTTGTTTGGTCATAAATTTATCCCCTTTCCATATATATATCCGATAGAGTATTTGTTGACCTATTAATTTATCTATGGTATCACCCTTTATGTCTAAATACTGTACCCATTTTTGACCTTATTTTGGTATAGGGTGTGAGATATGGATCTGCTCTTCCTGATTCAACCCTCTTGGGAGATGGTCTCCCAGTGCATAGTACACATATACCACTGGAAAGCTTGGATTTAGCATGGGGACTAAAGGAAGGGGCTAGTTTCACATTCTTAGCCCCATCACCCCTGTGACACACACATACTCAAAGATCCAGTTAATCTGGTCTACTTTTTCTTCATCTATAATATTCATCTCCTGTCTCCATTACTGAACTCCATTCCTGGAAAACATTCCCTTCCCACCCCTCCTTTTTAGAATTACAACTCACTTCAAGGCTTAATTGAAGACTTTCCTTGATCCTCCTCCCATCTACTACTGCCCATCCCCCAAATTGCTTTGCATTTCATTTGTATTTATTCATAGGCTTATGCATTGTTTCCTCTAACACAGTCTAAGTTCTTAGAAGGTAAAAACTTTATTTTTTATCTTGGTATCTTGAGTATCTATACAATGCCTAGTTTATCTTACTAAATGTTTGATAATCAATTATTGATTTGAATTTATCTGTGTGATTAAGAAAAAAAAATATGTTCTGATATTTGTCCCCACATGAAAGACTAAGGCCTAGGATATATAGTCAGAAGTCTAAGGTGCCACCTTCACCGCCACCCCTCTTTTCTATCCAGGATCTCAACATAGCACCCAAGGGATTTAGGTAACTTAGCAACACAGGATTCTGCCAGTGAAAAGCTGTAGCTTATCAGAATCAGACAGTCATTCACACCCTTAGTTGGAGGGCACCCAATCTTCATCCCCCTTTCCTGTGCTTTCCTCCCCATGTTAGTCATTAACACCAGGATCAAAGAAAAGGAATTGACCTTAGACTGAAAGGAGAACACTCTATGTATAAGGGGGTAAGAGGATTGACTTATTAGTTACAGAATATCTCAGATAGATTTTCAGTAGAACATAAAACTACCTGAACTGAGGAAGAAGCAATGTCACCAAATGACAAGGGGATGAGACTCATGAGCCAATCCCTATATCCACTCTTACCCCTTTCCAATCCATTGCTGTCAAACTGACATTCCTAAAACAGAAGCTTAAATCACCTCATTCTCAGAAAACTTCAGGGGTTCCTATTGCCCCCAGGATAAAATGCAAGCACTTGTTTGATAGTTAAAGTCATTCACAATCAGACTTCAGCTTATCATTCTAGGATGATTACATATTGCTCTCTCCCCAATACACCTGCCTCATACACTCTCCCAATCAAACTGCCCTACTTGCTGATCCCTGTACATGATATTCCAACTTCCATTTCTATGCCTTTGACTCACACTTAGAGCACTCTTCTTCACCTTCTGATCTTAGAATGCCTATCTCCTTTCAAGGCTCAGATTGAGGAACCTCCTAAGAAGTCTTCAATTCACCTCATTTGTAGTAACTCCACCCTCCTTGAAGTTACTTCCTGTTAATTTTTATACTTTTCGGATTTACTTATCTGCAGAAATACTATTTCTCTCACTTATACCACCATCCTCCTAAAATAATTGTACGTTTCTGGAAGGAACGGACTGTTTTTTCCCCTTATTTTTATTCCTTTTTGCCTTTGAATTTCCAATCATAGTCTGGAGTCAATGTATGCTTGTTGAATTAATTTGAAGAGAAATCTGAAAAGTTGTATCAGCCTAAGAAGGTTATGACAAAGAATGGAGAGCCCTTGAAAATCCAGAAGGGAGGGGTATATTTAGGCAGGAAAGGACATGTTAAAGAAAAGCCCAGTCAGCCCTCTTGTGTTACAAATTAATGTTCAGGGGGACTTCACAGACTGACAAAAGATTCTGGTCAAATCAAATCAAAATAAGGAATGCCAGGGGGTCCTAAAAGTGGCACTGATGAAGATCTGTAATTGTAAGAGAAATAAACAATAATCCTTCAGATATTGGACTAGTTGCCTGGGTCCTGGTGAAATGAAAATATCTATACTTATACACTGTTCCCTCCAGCAGCAGTACTACCTCTTTTCCTCACCAATCCCCAAAGAAAAAAAATATAGCAATTTACTCATTTGACCTCCATAAGTTTGTTGATTCTTCTTTCCAGTTTTACCCTCTTTCAAACAATGCAATCTTTTCTCTCACATGCATGAAAGAAATAAGAATTAGACTAGGTGATATTTAAGGTCCCTTCCAGCTCTAATATGCTATGATTTTATGATTCTAGTTGTTGGCATCTTTAAACTCTATCCCCATTCTCCCACCTACCCCTTCCCTATCTCTGCCAGCTCAGAAATGCTGTTCACCAAAGTGTGAGACTTGTTAAAAGTTCCTCCTCCAGAGTCCAGAGTGAGAATTTGAAACCATTATGTAACTTGAAGGTGTCAGGGAACCTAGCATCTGAAAAATGACATTCTGGGTCCTTCTCCAACCATTTGAGAATATGAGCTGCAATGGGGAGGGGGTGGGGAATGGCAGCGAAAGATGTCCAAGATGAAAGGAAGGGGGCTGAGTCTTTCAAAGAGGACTAGTAGAGTACGACAGTAGGATAAAGGAATCAAAGTTTTCATTTCTCTTTAGTGTTGGGTTGAATTCTGATCTCTACAATTAGTAATAGTTATAGGCAAAGATATAAAACAGAAGATAAACCATGATTTTCTGGGGGTTGGGGGAAGACAGGAAAATCAGTTAAGAAAAGCTCCAAGTCCTTCTCCCCAACACTCACCTGCCCTTTTCCCAGAACCTCCAGAATCCCTGATCACAAAAGGACTGTCACCAATAGTGACTGCCAAAAGGTGGGCTGGGCTTCATCAGCAGGTCAACAGTAATGAGGCTATAAAAGGGTAATTGCTAAGTAATTCCTGGTCCTCTAAGAGCCTGGGGCAGCAGGCTGGGAATACTTGGCCATCTCCGAGTCTTGAGACTTGCATGCTGGGTGCCTAGCTAAAAATTAAACAATGTGGATATGGCGAGGGCTTTAGGGTGAGGGCTTTTGTGAAAATTCACTCCATCTTTTTTGCCCTTTTTCAGTTTTCCTTCTGGCACAGTGCTATTGGAAATGGGCTAGCAGTCTTGCATTTTGACCAGGAGATCAAGAATATTAGCTCACCCTCCCAGTTTGTTAAGTCAACTTTGGGGACCAAGACTCCCATCTACTTCACACTCCCCAAGTCTGAAACTGAAGCCTCCAAAGGGATCAGCCTCTGTCTTGGGCCACACACCCCAGGTCATCCTCTGAACAAGGACCAGGGACCAGCACCCTTCATGGAGAGATTCCAAATCCAGATTTAAGGTGTCCACTCCTGCAGCCTGGCTAAGCAAGGGCTTGTGCTGTAAGCATAAACATAACCAAAGTAACTTGATTGTGTTGCTCCTGGTGATCTGTGAGTTATTCACTTAATGTCAAAATACACAGACTTCCTGCCAGTTCTTGCTTTCTTCCCTAGTGTCTTCTTCCTTTCCCTCCTTCCTCCCAGGGTCTACCACTAGCTCTGCCTTGGTTTTCTCCTCCAGAGCATTCTCCCAGCCCTGTCAAGTTCAGTGAGTCTGGCATCCAGCCGAAAAAGATGTAAATCTAATGCTATAGTGGAGAGAGAGAAAGGCAAAAGGCAGGGAAGAATAAGAGGAGCTACAGATTTGGAAGAAAGGGGGATAATAATTGGGGGAAATGGAAATACATACAACCATTTTAAAGCAATTTTTTCTCATATCTTAAGTCACTTTGTTAGTCTATAAACACAAAAATGTATTATGTATAACTCAGTTTTCTCAGACAATGCTCATATTTAGCATATTATATTTAAAAGTATAATTTATTCAGAAAAATAATACATTTACTAATTGAATTTATCTTCTAGTTTAAGTTTGTCACAAATGGAGCTTCAATCTGATGAACTTTTTAAGGAAGGTGTAAAAATGACTCATTCACTCAGTTCATGTTGGGAGTGTGTGGGTAGCCCTAGAACTCTGGAAGCTTGGGGGCCGGGGCTGGTAGTGAGGGAGCAGAAGCTGCCACCTTAGAAATCTGATAAACAGAGAGAGTTAAACAAAACAGCCCTTAGATTCTGCCAATCAAGAGACATGAAAACATAGAAAGTGAGCATGTTTTCTAGACAGAATGTCCTCTGTGGTGTCAAACAGATATAGAAAGCACCCATTTTCAGAAAAGAAACTGGGGAGAAAGAAAGAGAAAACTGCCCAATTGAATGTAAATGCTGCCACATTGAACTAATCAGTCTCTTTTTCTGAGCTGTCACTGTCAGCAGTTTCTTCTTCTCCTAAGGCTTTAGATTTATCATCTTCATGGACTTCTGAAAACTGAAGATTTCTGTAAGTGATTTCTAGATTTGGTGCCGTTCCAGACTCAAATCTATTTTTTTTCAGTCCTTTTGAAGATGAAATGCAATCATTGTTTCTAATAATGACTAGAATAACCGGATGCTACTGCCAGAGTCAACTCCAATCCCAGTCTCCAAAAATGACAATGTCCACTAGAGACACAAATGAATCTTACCCTCAGATTTGTGAATTGTCCTTTCATGTTTGCCACACTGTGGAAAGGATCATGAGATCATATATTTAGAGCTATAAGGGAACTTAGAGACTATTGATTCAAACTCCCCTTTTTCTTTTTTTATAGATGAGTAAACTGAGGCACAAAGAGTTTAAGTACAATTGTCCAGGGTCACACATCTAGTAAATGACATCAGCATGATTTGAACCCAGTTCTTCCCGATTCCAAATGCAATATCCTATACACTTTACCATACTGTTATAAAGATCCAGAAGGAAAATTTTTTTTAATATAAAAACTATAGGTTTTAAAAATAAATTTGGGAATGCAAATGTTGGATAGCAACATCTCAATATTTCCTCTAATACATTTTGTTCATTTTTAAAGAAAGAGTTGTATAATAATTTCTTAATAATTTCTATCTTAAGGAGAAAAATTATAATTTTTTTGTTTTATCCTCCAGGTTTTCACATCTCTAGATGAATATTTGTTGTTTCCCCAATGCCTCTCAGAAACTGAGACATAGGCAGAAGGGGACCCTTGGGCCCTGCCTCTGCACCCCAACTGTGCTTCATAGCCTCTTAGAAGAGGTCACCAAGCAGGTCAGAGCCTCTGCTGAGTACCCAAGGAGAGTTGAGCTCCCATTGCCTCCCTCCTGCTGCCATTGCTTAATAAAGCTTAATAAAAGGTGTGATTACCATGGCAACCCCAGTAACACTTTCAAATAGATGGCCAATTATTATTCACTCATTTACTGTTTATTGTAGTGATGCTAATCACAATGAACACCAGGGGTGTATTAATGGAGAAGGGATATGCTCTGGGGGTGGATGGGGATTGGGGGATGGGGAAAATCATTCCTTAGCATAATTCCACTCAAAGAAAACCCTTTAGACCCAGCACTAGTAAACTAAAAGACAAAATACAGATGAATGGGGAGCTATATACATGTGCATTTGTGCATAGACACACACCTATATATATATATATATATATATATATATATATATATATATATATGCATAGATAAAGATATATGTGCAAATCAAGACAGATCCACAATTCCAACAATGGAAGCCCCCAACAGAGAAGCACTGGTTTCACACACACAGATGAATTCAGACAGGCAGACACCTTTGCCTAGCACCCATAGATATTTTGTAAGGAAAATTTTAACAGTTTTCACACTTTTCACTGGACTTTTCCCATTTCAAATATATCAACAACATCCTTGAACCTTTGCCAAGATGCTGAGGGAAAAGTATATCCTCTACACTTTCCATGGCCCCAATGAGGGTATATGTGCAGTTGGTGGACTAAAGACTAGGAAGTCAGGGAAGGAGGTTAGGACAAAGACAGGAGAAAGGCTGTTATAGCAATTACTGGACCCACTAAGTTGTTCTCCTCATTATTTCTAATCTTATCACAATTCCCTTTATATAATAGAAAGGGAAGGGCCAGTCACTATACTAAGCATTTTATAAACAGTATTTTACTTGATCCTCACCACAACCCTGGGAGGTTGAGATTATCTTCTATAGATGAGGAAACAGGCAAACACTGGTTAAGTGACTTGACCATGATCACATTTACTAAATGTCTCAAGTCATATTTGATCTTGGATCTTTCTGACTCCAGACTCAGAAATCTGTATGCCACCTACCTGCCTTATGCAGAGTCAAAAACATTAGATTCACCGACACAGTTCTTGCGTTTGAGTCCCAGCTTCATCATTTACTGCCTATCCAAGGAAAGTTGCTCTTCTCTCATACCCCTTAATATCAGAACCAGAAGGATGTAGCATCCTCTTTTTCTCCCAATGTCACTTTCAGAGCCTCCCTCTGCCACTATCATGAAGCAGATCATTGTTACTGTCATCTATAAACCTCCAGATCATTCTCCAGTAATTAAAAAAGACCATTGCCTGGATCACAATCTTCTTTTCCACCTTTTGAATGCTTTCAGCCTCCTAATTCTTCCTATTTTCAATTCCCATGACTTCTGACTCAGGCCACCTTAACTACCCTCTGTAAGAAAATTTTCCGTGTGTTTGTGTGTGTGTGTGTGTGTGTGTGTGTGTGTGTGTGTGTGATTCTGAACCAGTTAGATGGGCCTCTAAGAACTATTAGCCATATAATCCCAGGTGGGTAGAGCAGCTACCCTGAAGTCAGATGGACCTGAGTTCAAATGTCACCACACATACTTACTAGCTGTTTGTCCTTGAGCCAGTTACTTTAACCCTGATTGCCTCACATCTAGTGCCATCTCTATTCATCCTGATTTATATCTGGGCACCAGACCCAGATGGTTCCAGAGGAGAAAATGACTTAGCGCAGCACTCCCTCACTCAAATCCAATTTCATTGTCATAGCAACACCTCCCTGATGTCATGATCTTCTTCTTCTTCATCATCATCATCATCACTTCCATTTTCTGATAATAGTAGGACCTACCTCACAGGAGCATAAAAAGAGATAACATATAAAGTCCTCTATAATTCTAAAAGGGCTAGGCAGGAAGGCAATTAAGTGGTATAGTAGATAGAGCTTCAGGCTTAGAGTCAGGAAAATTCATCTTCCTGAGTTCATATCTGGCTCAGATACTTACTGTGTGATCCTGTTTGCCTCAGTTTCCCCATGTGTAAAATGATCTCAAGAAGGAATGGTAAAACATTTCAATATCTCTGTCAAGAAAATCCAAAATTCGGTAGCAAAGAGTCAGACACAATTGAAACAATTGAACATCAAAACTATCTGGAATGCCAGGGTAGAGTACCAACCCTGGATATTTGTTCAAACCTTTTAAGGGAAGCCTCAAGTAATAAACCTCAAAGAGATCATTTCAATAACTCATCACCCATTGGTGCAAATAGAGCCAGGGCTAGAGATACATGTGGGTGGGGAGGTGTTGAAAATGACTTGCTCATTCTGCCAATGCTGGGGTTAGGGGGTAGCACTGAGAATCTTGGGGTGGTGGGATTAAGAGAGGAGCCATCATGGGAGAAAGAGGGCTGGTGGAGATAGTAGAAGAGCATTTCCCAACAACAAAACCAGGCAGTGTTCAAAGTTACAGAGGAAGGTCAGGACTGGCTACTGCTGATTCACGCTTTGGTCAGGTAACCAAAATAAATAGAACCACTTTATATTTTAGAGACATTGGAAAAGTCTGATTTCCTATCCTGCCTCTGGTATTTAGGAGCTATGGGCTAGTTACTTCGCCTTTCTAAATGCTCAGTTTTCTCAGAATACTATGCACACTGTCTGCCTCACAGAATCAATGGAAAAAAGTAGTATGACATACAGCATAGAAAGAATCCTGGATTGAGAGTCAAAAATTAAGTATGACCCCCAGCTCAATTCTTGCGCTATGTCAACAAGTCACTTAGTCTCTCAACGTTTCAAGTTTTTGTTCTATTCCAATTTATAAATGAATAATAGGATCTCCTAGTTTCCAACTTCTCAAACGCATTTTCCAAATGTTAAAATATTTCGTAATGGGAGTTATTTCTGAGTGCATTCATACTCAAACTAGACTAAGAAGTTAAAGAAAAACAGAAACTGTCCTGCTTCTTTTAAAGAAAACCAAGAGATTTAGTAAAACTTGTCCATAATAACTCAGCCTATCAGTGGTGTCCTGACAGTTTCTCCAGTGTCCTATTCCTGCTACCCTTGCTTGTTTTATCCTGTATCCCACTAAAACATAAAAGTAATATTCATAATCAGAAAGAGTTATATGCAAATCCCACCTCCTAGAACCTTCCATCAATCATGCAATGCCAATGATGACTGGACACTTCCCTGTGGTGATGTCAGAGACATTAGCAAATTAGACACTTCTTTTTCCCCACAAATAGTATTTTATTTTTCCCCAATTACATGAAAAGAGAGTTTCAAGATTCATTCTTATAAGATTTTGAGCTCTAAATTTTTTTGCTTCTCTCCCTCCTCTTGCCCCTCCCCCAGATAGCAAGCACTCTGATATAGGTTATAAATGTCCCATCATGTTAAACTTATTTCCACATTAATCATGCTGTGAGAGAAGATGCATTCATTCTCCATAGTTTTTTCTCTGGATGTGGATAGCACTTTTCTTCACAAGTCTTTTGGAATTACCTTGGCTCATTCTATTGTTGAGAAGAGCTAAGTCTATCATTGTTGATCATCTCAATATTGCTATTAATGTGTTATAATGTTGTTATTCTGCTCACTTCACTCAGCATCAGTTCATGTTAGTCTTTCCAGGTTTTTCTGAAATTGGCCTTTTCACCATTTCTTATAACAAAATAGCATTCTATTACAATTAGATATATCACAACTTATTAAGTCATTGATGAGCAATTCCCTCAATTTCCAATTCTTTGCCACTATAAAAAGAGATGCTATAAACATTTTTGTGCATGTGAGTCTTTTTTTTCTTTTTTATGATCTCTTTGGGATAGAGATCTCATGGTGGTATTCCTGGGGGGGGGGAAGTATAATTTTTTCACCCTTTGGACAAGGTTCCAAATTTCTTTACAGAATTGTTGGTTCAGTTCACAATTCTACCAGCAATGGTTCCACAAGTTCTCCAAGATTTGTCATTTTCCTTTTCTGTCATATTAGCCAATATGATAGGGGTCAGGTAGTACCTCATAGTTGTTTTCATTTTTATTTCTCTAATCAATAGTGGTTTAATCATTTTTCATATGACTATAGAAAGTTTTGATTTCTTTATCTGAAAACTGCCTGTTCATATCCTTTGACCATTTGTAAACTGAGCAATGACTTATATTCTTAAAAATTTTATTATTTTTCTATATATTTTAGAAATGAAGCCTTTATCAGAGAAACCTAGTACAAAAATGTTTTCCCAGTTTCCTGTTTTTATTTTTTAATGTTATTTTTGTTGAATTAGTTTTGTTTGTGCAAACCCTTTTTAATTTAATTTAATCAAAACTGTCTGTTTTGCATTTTGTCATTTTTCCTCTATCTCTTGTTTGTTTACAAATTCCTTCCTTCTCCATAGATCTAATAGGTAAATTTTCCTTGCTCTCCAAATTTGCTTATGGTAACACTATATCTAAATCATGTCTAAAACCCATTTTGACATTATCTTGGTATATGGTGTGAGATGTTAGTCTATGCTGAGTTTCTGTCATACTATTTTTCAGTTTTCCCAATAGTTTTTGTCAAATAGTGACTTCTTATCCCAGAAGCTATCTTTGGGTTTATCAAATAGAAGATTACTGTAGTGATTTACTATTCTATGTTGTACACCTAACCTATTTTACTGATTCACCACTCTATTTCTAAATTAAACACATCTGAATAAAACTCTGATCCTTTAGATCAAACCTTTGCCTCTTGTGAATATTGCTTTACAAAGTGAGCTATCCTGCTAACTGGCTGCTCTGGAAAGTGAGATGCTTTACAAAAGGCAGATAAAGACCCTATTTTGGGAGTAAAAACTTGCTGTGATATTCTTGTGGATGAGACAGAACCCCAACCCCTTCTGTAACCAAGTAGGAGGAATGATTGAAGATCTAAATCTGGAAGCACCAAGTGTGAGGAGCAAAACTTCTCCAATGAGCTCTCATTGAATCCTTTTCCTCCAGCTGTTGAAGGTCCTTAACCCAAATACTGAACCCTGTGTTCCTTGACTTCTCCCTGGATTATGGTCATTTTCTTATCTTTATATGCTTATGTGACTCCACATCATTTCACCTAACACTCATTATTATGTACATTATCTCATTTGAGCCTATGAAGTATTCACTACATTTTATGGACAAAGAAAATTAAGCTTAGAAAAGTTAAAATTATTTGCCAATGGCCCAATTGCCAGTATATATCTGAGGTGTTTTATTGCAGGGACTCAATAAAGGCTTTGATGAAGAATTAAAAGGGTCAGTGATGCAGAGTTCAAATTTTTATTGAGTGTTAGACAAAAATGATTGTTGATTCACATAAGCATATAAAGACAAGGATATAACCATAATCCAGGGGCAGGTCAAGGAACAAAAGGTCCAGGCTTTGGATTAGTAATCTTCAACAGCTTAGGGGAAGGGATTCAATGAGCACCTCTTTCCATTTTGGAAGAGTTCTCATTTTTGAAGGGTTTTCCTGACATCAAACCTCAATTGACCTCTTTATAATTTTCACTTATCACTGCTAGAACTTCACCCTTAAATCAACCAGAACAATTGGTATTAAAGAGAGGTATTATGCCCCTCTCACATCCTCTCTTAAGCTAAACATCTCCAATTATTCAACCAATAATCATGTAGGGTGAACTTGAGGCTTTCTACATATTGTCTGGCCTCCTTGGGATGTTCTCTAGTTTAACAATGCCCTTTCAACAAGGTAGTACCCAGAACTGAAAAAGACCAAACAGATTTGAATACCTTCTCCTTCCTGGAAACTATGCTTCATTTAAAGAAGTCCAATATCTCATTTGTTTCTTTAGTTGCCATATCACACTGTTAACTCATCTTGAATTTGCTATGCTATACTCAAGAAGAGCAACTAGGTGATGCAGTGGATAGAGCACCAACCCTGGAGTCAGGAGGACCTGTATTAAATATTGTCTCAGATATCTATTTGCTGTAGGACCCTGGGCAAGTCACTTTACCCTGTTTGCTTCAGTTTTTTTATCTGTACTGGGGAAGGAAATGACAAACTATTCCAGAACCTTTTTTTAAAAAAATGGGGTCGCAAAGAGATAGGCATGATTTAAAATGACTGAACAAAAACAACAAAACCCAGGAACCTCATCATCCTACAAGATCACTTCAGCTCTGGAAATCTTAACTCACCAGTATCATTTAGTGAGATAACTTTTTTTTTGAAAGGACAATGAAGAATTATTCCCAGAATCTCTATTTTAATGGAGGGGGGGCATTCAGACTAGTCATCTCTTCTTTTCCTCCTTGGTTAAACTTCTCTGGATTTCTCTGTGACGGTTTCCCTCCCTTCATTTTTTTTAGGTTTTTTTTTTTGCAAGGCAAATGGGGTTAAGTGGCTTGCCCAAGGCCACACAGCTAGGTAATTATTAAGTGTCTCAGACCAGATTTGAACCTAGATACTCCTGACTGCAAGGCCGGTGCTTTATCCACTACACCACCTAGCTACCCCTTCCCTTCATTTTTTTAATCTTTCTTTTATATATGATTCTCCCCAATTAGATTGTAAGTTCCTTGAGGACGAAGATCACCTTTCTTCCTTGTATTTGTATTCCCAGCACATAGTACAGTATATTTAATAAATGCTATTAATGTTTAAAATCCTCATTTTTCAAATGAACTATTTGTTCCCTAACCATTGCTCTACCACCTTGCAAGTGTGCAATTGATTTTTCAGTGCAAGTTTAAGATTATAAGTATTCTATCTTGTCATGGTGGTTTTTGAATTCCTATTTTACCTTACAGTGTCAGCCATTCCTTCCAGTTTTGCATCACCAGCAAATCCAATAAGTATGTCACATGTACCTTTATTCAAGTCATTGATAAAAATGACTTGACAGAGCCAAGCACAGATCTCTTGGGTACTGTCTGAAAGACTTTCTTTCAGTTAGACATTGAACTATTAATGATTATTCTTTGATTTCAAATACTGAAACAGTTTCAAATTATTCCAGCACACATTCCTTTATTTCCCACAAGAATGTTGTTGTTTAGTTGTTTTCAGTCATGTCTGACTCTTTGTGACCCCATTTGGAGTTTTCTTTGAAAAGATGCTAGAATAATTTGCCATTTCCTTCTTCAGTTCATTTTATAGGAAGAAACTGAGGCAAATAGAGTTAAGTTGCCCAGAATCCCACAGGTAGGTAAGATGAGTCTTCATGACTTCAAGTCTAGAACTATCCATGGCATTACTTAGCTGCCCTACAAGAATAACATGAATCAATGAACTGAATACTCATCTAAGATCATAAAGCAATATAATGATAGGGCTAGGATTTCAAGGCATGCTTCTTTTTTTACCTGAAGCCTTTTAAAATGTCATTGGGCTTCCTGCTCAACCAGGTGGGACAGGGCTAGCGCCCATTGGCAACCCTGACTCCATCCCCCACCAACTTCTCCCTCTTTGTCAATCATTTAACAAGTATTTATTAGGTGTTCACTATGTGCCAAGCACTATAATAAATTGTCCCATGTTTCCACCTATTTTTAATTCAACAAACATTTATTAAATGCTTGTTGTATGCAACTCATGATACTAGGGCTCTGGAGCTCTGTCCCGAAGTTCTGAAACCCCTCTTCCCCCTCCACCCCGCCCATTAGGCCAGGCAGTCAGTATTTTAGTAAGCACTGTGTTCTAAGTGTTAAAATTACAAAAGGAGTCCAGGGACAGTTTCTGCCTTCAAGAAACTCATAATTCACTGAAAGAGACAAAAAGCAAACAGTTATTGTAAAAAAGTTATATATATGTATATATATATATTATATATGATAAATAGAAAATAATTAAATGAGGAAAGGCACTAGAACTAAAAGGTATTGATAAAGGCTTCCTGTAAATGAAACTTTGACTTTAAGGTCAGGGAAGCCAATAGGCAGCTACAAAGAAGAAGGACAGAGAAAACACAGAGGAAAGACCTGGATTCAAGAGATGAAGTTTCTAGTTTGTAGAACATTAAAGAGACTAGGAGTGCACTGAAAGGTAAGATTGGACTAATTTCTGGAGGGTTTTGAATGCAGACAGGATTTTTGTGTTGACCTGGAATCAATAGGAAAAGGTTAACCTGATTGGACTTTCACCTTAGGAAACTCACTTTGGTGACTGAAAGGAGCATGGATTAGAGTTGGGAAAGACTTGATTCATGTAGACTCACCAGTAGTCTATTTCAATAGTTCAGGCATGAGGTGATGAGGGCCTACATCAAAGTGGTGAGTGAGAGATGTTGCAAAGAAGAATCCAACAGTCTTGAGCAACTGATAGATGTGGGAAAAGAAAGACAGTGAGGAGGAAAGAATGACATCTAGGTTGTAAGTCTGAGGGACTGGGAATATGGTATAGCCCTTGACAGTAAAAGGGAAGGTAGAAAGATACAATTTAAGTAAAAAGATAATGATTTAGGTTTAGTTTAAGATGTCTTCTAGCCATCCAGTTTGATATGTCTAAAAGACATCTGAAAGACATGTCTAGAAAGCTCAAGATTAGAGGTTAGCAGAGAGATTGGAGAAGGAAAGATCAATTTGAGAATCATCTGCATAAGTTCAGAGCTCAAGGACAATCCTGAGAGATCTGCTATGGACAATGCTATCACATCCAGAGAAAAAACTATGAAGTCTGAATGCAGAGCAAGGTATACTATGTTCAATTTTTAAAATTTTTTTATGTTATTCCTCTTACATTTTTCCTTTCTTTCTTGTGTTTTTTTTTCTTTCCCCTTAGTTCTAATTCCTTTTTCACAACATGGAATATGTTAAACAGGAGTGTACATATAGAACATTACCTGATTGTTCACAACCATGGGAAGGGGGGAGGGAAGGGAAGGTATTAGAAAAATGTGGAACTCATAAATTTGCAAATAGATGAATGTTGAAAATTACCTATGTAACTGGAAAAATAAAATGAAATTTCAATTAAAAAAGAATCATCAGCATAAAGATGGCAATTAAATACATGAGAGTTGATGAAATCATTAAGTGACAAACCAACCAATTCCTCACTATTCTGAAAAGGAGCCCATTGGCATCACTAGATTTGTGAAGGTGTCCACGATATCAAAGAAAGGGTAAGATTTCCAGTTACCCAGGATGAATCCTGCAGGTACCTAGAATGGAAAGTGTCTCAGAGGGCAGCTAGGTGGCATAGTGGATAAAGTACCCGGCCTTGGAGTCAGGAGGACCTGGGTTCAAATCTGGTCTCAGACACTTAATAATTACCTAGTTGTCTGGCCTTGGGCAAGCCACTTAACCCCATTTGCCTTGCAAAAACCTAAAAAAAAAAAAAAAGAAAGTGTCTTAGAACAGTGGTTTCCAACTCAAATAGAAATGGAGTCCTTAACTGCATACCTGGCTTCCTGTAGCAGCATACAGACTTAGAAAATCACATTGATGTTAACTATATTCTATTGTATTTTTGTATATTTTGTTAAATGTTTCTCAATTCATTTTAATCTAATTCTGACAACTGTTGCTCCAGGAATGGTGTTTAATACCTTTGTCCTGGAAGATAATTGATGGATGACAGTGTCTCATAGTTCTTCCTAGTGTTTAAAAGGCACTCCAAGATTCAGTTTACCATATCCCAACAATATCAATAGCTGTATGTCTCTTTAAAAGTCATTCTAGAGCAGGATAGGTTGGGGCATGACATGGAATATATATATATATATATATATATATATATATATATATATACTTATCTCAAAAGACAGAGGCAAGGTAGAAAATTTCCAGAAACTAACCTGCAGAGAAAAATATACCACCCCCTTCCTAGATACCCTATAATAGAACTTAGAATTGGAAAGAATTATAGAGGTTATCTAGTCTTTATTCCCTCATTTTTATAAAAGAGGAAATTGAAGTCTAGAAAGATGAAGTAACTTAGCTGAGGTCATCCAGGAAATTGGAATTACCCTTGAATTGGATCTCAGGTGCTCCAATTCCCTGTCTAATCCAGTACTTATGGACCCAGGTAACATGGCTACCTAAGCTCTTTGTGGCCTAGCTCTATGAGATTTTCCTAAACTCCTTTAGCGATCTCTCCCTCCTTTGAACTATATTAGCAATAATTATCTATGCCAGATGGCTCTACAAGAGCCATTTTTTGTTAGCTGTGTGTGCCCATAACCTTTCTCCTCATCAAGATCCTGAGTTTTTTTAAGAATAAGAGACATGTACTAGCCAGCTTAGTATCCCCCACAGTGCCTTGGATAAGTCTGGACACATAGGAGGTCCTCAGTAAATGCTTATGAATAATCGGTTAGTTTGGCTTATTGTTGCCAATAAGAATTTATCAAGGAATTGTGACTAGGACAAGTACTTCAAAACAAACCCAAGTCAAGGGGTTTGAAGCATAGCACCAGTGAAGGGAAGGGTAGACATGATGGGAGTCTGGAGAAAGAGAAGAATCAGGGTGGGATAAAAAGTTTTCTAGTTTATTTTTTAACAACCATTTATAATTTTTCATGCATTTATGAATGCAAAAATCCCAACTTATCTTAAATTTGATAAATAAGACAAAACTTATCTTAAATTTGCAATAAATTCCATATGGATCATACCCCAAAATGTATGCTACTTTCTTCTTTAACTATTTTTTTAATTCCTGCTAAACCATGTTGTTTCTAGGTTCTAAATGACTGTACTACTGGCAATCTCTAAACTTAGATCCCTGGGGACAAGGCCCATGTTACCAAACCCTATTATAGTTGAGATAGTTGGGACTGCCAGTGGGACCTAACCATATAATGAAGACTTTCTACTAAATAAGGAGGAACCCTAGAAAATCCTGCCATGTAAATCATATCACAGTAATTGCCAAGAGGTAGAACCATCCAAAGCTAGGTCCCTGAGTCTCAAGAATCAGAACCAGCAAAGACATCTTTAGTTTTGTTGGGCCTGCAACTAGAGACTAAATTAGACACCAAGAAACATCTACTTAACACACTGCATAGAATTAAGAGCCAGAGTTTTTTCCAAGATGATTCCTCTGTGTATCCTGCCACTGTGTCTTACTCCTTCTTCCTGCCTGGAAATAGAAATAATAAAGCACACATACTCATGTGCTGGACTTGGGTTCAGGAAGATCTGAGTTTTAATCTGAGGATACTTGTTATATGACCCTGGACAAGTCACTTGACCCCCCTCTAGAACTTCCTCATTTGTCAAATTGAGGGGTTTTGTGTTAGATGACCTCTAAGTTCGCTCTGGGCTTTAAAAATCTATGATCTATGATCCAAATATAAATTACCATAACAATGCAAAGCCTTGTGCAGTTCCCTGTAGAGGGCTACCCTCCCCCTCCTTCCCTCACTCCTACTTCTGCTATTATGCACTCAGATTGAGTGGATACAGGAAGAGGGAGGAGGAGATGAAGAGCTTCAAGTAGAAACAGATGGATTTGGGACTAAGGATGCTCATCCCACACCTGTCCAAGGCTCTGTGGTTTTTATTTCATCAAAATCAAAGCACCTGACAACCTTGGAAACAACCTGTCTCTCAGACAGAATATCAAAATTCAGCCAACACTGACCAGGAGAATACAGGGCATGCAAGTTCTGTAGTCTTGTCTACTCCTCACCCTGATCTGCTTCCACTTTGCTACCGAACCAAATTTCCCAAAAGACTAAATAATTCTAAACCTCACTCATAAAATCGCCCAGTTCTCCACCTAAGCAGTATGTCTAATTCTCAACAATCCATGTCAGACAAAAGCAAATGTACACTGTTTATGACTACTTGATATTCCCATTTAGGTATGGTCAAGGGTATGAGGTCAAAGGTGTACCTAAAAGGACCTATTGTATAAAAATGGTGCTCCTGCTGTCCATCTTTGAGGTCTGAACCCTCTATCAATGAAGTCATTCTTTTGGACTAAGATATCGTCTCTAAAAGTCTACTGGTGATACACCATGTTAAGGAAAGGAGTAAAGTATTTACAACTACTACATAATGAAAAGAGCATCAGATTTGGAATTAAGAGACTTGGATAGGAGTTATAATTCTGCTTCTTTTTCACTTTTATTACCTTGATCAAATCCTTTTACCTATCCCTGAGTCTCAGTCATTTTCCTTTCAGGTTCTAAATCTAAATGAAAACTAAGTATAAAAGTGGATTGAGCACAAGGTCTGGAATCCTGAGTTCAAATTCACCTTCAGATAATTACTAATTGGGCAACCTCAGCAAATCTTTCTGCCTCAGTTTCCTTATCTATTAATTAAAGTTAGTAATGGCACCTTCCTCCAATGGTTGTAGCAAGGATCAAATGGAATAACATTTATAAAGGGTTTAGCAAAGTACCTGGTAAATGTTAGATGCTTAATAAATGTCTGCTTCCTTCTTATAATTTATTTATAAGAAGAGCAATCTGGCTACTACCAGCAGACAGCAGGCTTCTCACAAGAGAATCTGAGAGTAGCTAAATAAAGGTTTCAGAGCATGAGATGCTACTGAGGAAGGCAGACCCCATGTCCAGCTAGGGACAATGTGTGATGAATGAGTGCTAAGTCTGGTATTTGGTGCCAAAGGAGAAGAATGGGACAGGGAGAAGAATAGTTCAGACTCCTGGTTTCCAGAAAGGGGTCAAGGAACACCCAAATCATGGATTTGGAGTCACAAGACTTGGATTCAAATCCCAATTCTACCACTTACTAGAGTTGGGTCCTTAAGAAAATCATCTAACATCTCTGGTAAAATTTTCTTGCCTGTCCAAAGAAAAGTTGGTAAGTGGGTAGACCAAATGAACTCTATGGTCCTGTGTCTTTTCTAGGGAACCTGACACTCAACACACACACACACACACACACACACACACACACACATCTAGGACCTTTTTGGGTCCTAGAGCTTCAAACTACTAGCCTTTAAGGAATGACTTACCAAGAACAACAGTGATAATAGTTAATAGAAAATGAAGAGGGAAGGCAATAAGGCTATATTTAGTGCCTATTATAATCCAGTCATTGTATTATTTTACAAATATTATTTCACTTGACCCCACAACCACCCTGAAGTCAAGGGACTTGGATACCAATCCCAATTCTACTACTTACTAGAGTTATATTCTTAAGAAAATCATTTAACTTCTTTGATAAATTTTTCTTACTGTCCAAAGGGGTCAAAGTAGGTGCTATTATTACTCTTGTTCTATACTTAGGGAAACTGAAGCAGGGAGAGGTGCCATGACTTACTCAAGGTCACACAACTAGGAACAATAATACAATTAGTGCTTTAAAGTTTATGAAGTATCTTGCATAAATCCTCTTGAGTCTCACAACAATTTTGTGAGCTGAGTGCTATTTTCCCCATTTTACTGATGAAGAAACTATTGATGAAGAGAGTTTAAGATGATATGTGTGAGGTAGGACTTGAACCCAGGTCTTCCTGACAGCTAGTATAGCACTCTACCAACTATCCCACATTGCTTCTCAGTTTTAACACTGTCTCTACCTGAATCAATCTCTAGAGCTCTTATTAATTTCAGAAAACACACATTGGATATACGTGTTGAGCCTAAAGCTCTTGAGCCTAATAGACCTCAGAAGATAATTTGTTCATGGGCCTCAATTTACAGATGAGGAAACTGAGGCTCAGGGAAATTAATGACTGTTCAAAGTGACATGGATAGTTAACAGAAGAGATGGGATTTGAATACACATCCTCTGATTTAAACTACCCACACTACGTCATAAGCCAAATTACTATTCCCCTCTGTCATTTTATTTCCTTATCTGTAAAATAAGGAAACTGGACTCTAAAAACTCATCCCTTAACAGTCTGTAAGAATGACAAACCCCTTTCCTTTTCTCTTCCACCTTCCCCACAAACAATCCTGGAAATGTAAAACATGATCAGAGAGCAGAAGAGCTAGAGAGCCTGGAGGACCCCTGATCCCTGGACTGCAGTCTAGGGCTCTTTTATTAGTTACTACGGTGAACCATCAGGAAATCTGCTCACATCTGTTCTCCCTCCAGCAGGAGGCCAGAGATGCATCCATCTGACCATGATCCAGGACAGCCTCCTTTCTCCCTTGCCCCTCTCCTCCTCTTCAAAGTCAACCTAGAGAGTTTGGTTCAGTTTCCTAATCTTTATACAATCACCTTCGAACTGAACTTGAGGCCTCTTGGGTGCAGAACTCCAGGTGCCTGCTCCCCGTCTGTCTCCTTCCGGAAGCAAAGGGAGCTCACTGCGCGGCCCATTTTTCAAAGTTTGACGTCAATTTGCGGCCTTAGATTGGTTTTTGTTTCTCTGTGGTTTGTTTTCTTTTTGGTGATGAATGGTTATTGTCAAGGAGACTTAGAAGAAGCGATAGGCAGGACGTGGAGGTGGGGGAGGAGATATCAACATGGTGTTTTTGTTGGGCTATTGTTTGTACTTTTTTCTTTCAGGTAAGAAAAAAGAGAGGAGAAAGAGTATCTTGAGGTCAGTGTCTGGATATTTTATGATGGTCCCAAGGGTTCTAATACCCCCCCTTAATATCCCAACCACAAGATTCCTATCTTGGAAAAGCCAGGGTACTCCTTCTTTTCCCTTCCCCCCCCACCCTCCTTTACACATACACATTCACACACACACACACACACACACACACACACACACAAGCATACAGACTTCTGGTCCTGGAGACAGGCAGCATGTCACAGCCATTGCTGCTGATGCTGTCAACCGCAGATAAATACAGCCAAAACAGACCCAGAAAATTATTTCCTCTTAATGGAAAAATTATCAGGCTCCAAGCAGCCTGATCTGAGGGCTTTTAGAAAGAGAAATATACTTGAGCCTCCTCTCCAGTCCCCTCCCTTCTTCTCTGCTGGCCCCCCTGGGGAGGCATCTGCAAAAACCACCCCCTCCTAGAGCTCCCTGACCAGGAGAGCAGACACCCCTACTTTGCCTAGAATTTGAGGTTTAGAATTCTAGATTGTCAAAGCTGGAATAAAGCTCAGATATCACTAAATCCAACCTTCTCATTTATCAGTTCAGGAAACTAAGGTTTAAGTAAATAGGTGCTGGTCTTGAGCTTATTGGGAGCAGATTTGGACCAAAATCTCAGTTCTACTGACTCTTAATCTCATGATTTTTCCCCAATGTCTTGCTGTCTAGATGCCTGACCAATTCTGCTCCTTAGACTGGACAAAGTCCCTTTTGCTAGGCAAGCAAATAACATAGGTCCAACCTTAAAGGGAACCAGGACATAATAGTCTTAATAGAGGCAGCAGGTTGGTCCTTCTTACAATTCTGTCTTCTTGGCCCATGCTGTTTCCAACCTTTAGAGTCTCCTCACTTTGGATTTAGGAATAGGGAGGGTGGTCTGAGAGATGACTCTTAGGCTTTGATCCTCTCTGCAGTGTTACCTCTGGTGAGAAGATTGCTAACTAGGCTAATAGTCCTTTAGATCTCTTATGAAAACTTGTGCAAGGATCAGGATCAGAAAGAGACTGATTTCTCTTTAATCTGACCTTTTCCTATAGTCCACTGAGTTTTACTTTAACTACCTAGGAGCAGAGAAGCCCATCTTCCCCATTATCTTGACCTGCTAGGTATGCCTGAGTATGGGCGTCTATGTTGTCCCTGCTGCTATCTATATTCAAATATGAAATAGCTATCAAGAATTGCTGTGATAGGGAGGGGGGTGGGGAGATAAGGAAGGGGGGGGTAGGAAAACATGGAACTCCAAAGCTCACAAGTAGATGAATGTTGAAAACTATTTTTGCATGTAATTGGGAAAAAATAAAAATTAAATAAAAAAAAGAATTGCTGTGTTCCTTGTTCATGGGTAAATGTAAGCCACGTCTCTGACTTTTAAGAGATGCTCTGCATCTGAAGCTTTGTGTTGAAGCAGGAAGAGTACTGATTTGGAATTAGAAGACCTGAGTTCTAACTCTGATATTTTTTATTTGTGTGGTCTTAGTGAAGTCAGATAACCTGTCTGACTCTGGGCAAGTCATTCAGGTTCCTAATCTATAAAATAAAGTTTCTTCTGATGTGTTTCTCAGCACAGGAGCTATGATTTTGTGATTTTGTCAAGTAGGAATCTATTTCCAGGGTGGCAGAAAAGTCACTCTTCTTCTCAGGACCTCAGAGTCCTCAACTGTAAATGAGAGTCTTGAATTTGATGACCTATAGCAGCTTTAAAAGATGATGGGAACAGGGAGTGGGCAGTAGATTAAAAGGGAATCCAGAAAGAAGACAGAAAAGAAAGTTTTAAGTTCAATAATAACTTTGTTCCAGGAGAACTGCCTCTTGTATAGAACAGAAAACTCCAACCAGACCATGAAACTCAGCCTAGATTAGAAGGATAAGTTGACAACCAGTGTCCTGGGCAGACATTTGTCAGCCTGATTCACCAGGAGAGCCATAATTAATCATTTGGACCCAAGGCAAACAACATGGAAGCTGTCTTCAAATCAAAAAATTTAAGAGAAATTCAGTAGGAACACCTCAGAAAGAGACATCTGGGGAGTTACCTTAGACACTGACTACCATCTTATTCACTCATCAAAAGAGCCTGTCAAGATATAAGAAAAAGGTAAGGTGTGATTAAAAAGTAACAAGACTGATTTTCTCATAAACATATCCAAACTCTGTGATGTAGTAGAGAGAGAGAGAGAGATCACTGGATTTAAAGTTAGAAAATAGGGGGTTTGAGTCTCAACCTGGCTACTTATTACCTGTATGACCCTGAGTTGGGTTTTAGCCCCTTTATGTCTCAGATTCTTCTTCTGGATAATAAAGGGATTGACCTCTAAGATTCCTTCCAGTCCTAAATCCTATGACCCATGAAGTTATGTGACCAGAAAATTAAACCATGCTACATTAAGGCAACTGGGTCCCAAGGATAATGAAATTTAGAGGGTATTGGCAGTGCTTGTGCTCCTTAAGCATATAGACACAACAGAGCTTAGCATCAAATTGGCAAGAAAAATTAATTAATTAGTTAATTAGCTTTAGGGGCAGCTAGGTAGTACAGTAAATAGAGCACTGGCCCTGGAGTCAGGGGGACCTGAGTTCAAATATGGCCTAAGACCCTTAATAATTACTTCACTGTGTGGCCTTAAGCAAGTCACTTAACACCATTGCCTTGCAAAAATAAAAATAAAACAAAATAATGTTTTAAATTACATTAATGCTAAATTAATGCTAAAAATGCATTAAAGTAAAATAAAAAATTTACTTGGCAAAGCAGAAAGAGGGCTGAAACTAGAATGAGGAAGACCTGAGTTTGACTCTCACCTTAGTAACTTAGAGGCTATGTGAAGCTGAGCAGATCACTTAATTTCTCCATACCTTAGTTCCATCATTGCTAAGACAGGATGAAAATGATAGCATTTATCTCACAGGGTTTTTGTGAGAATCACAGGATAATGATGTAAAGTGCATTACAGACCTCATTTTACTTTTTTTAAATGTTCAATAAGTTTTTATTGAGGTTTTTTGGTGCATTTTGCATCACCATGGGTTTCCCCTCTATCTGTCCTTTGCTTCCCAGAAATCCATTCCACATAACAAATAACAATTTTAAGACAAAAAAGAAGAAAAGTAATATAACTTACCAATATGCTAAATGCTTGAAAATATAGGAAATGTGCAACACTTGGGGAACTCTAATCTCTGCAAAGATACAAAGATTTTCTCCTATCTCTTCTTTTTACCTATGTTTATTCTTGAAAATTGTGCCTTATTCACTTTTTATCTTGTATAAGTAGTTCTTTCCATTTACATTGTTGAAGTTATTATATACATTGTTTTCTTAGAACTGCTTACTTCTCTTTGCCCCAGTTGGTTTAGATCTTTCCATACTTCTCTGTATTTGTCACATTTATCACCTTACAGAAACAATATTCCATTATGAGAGAATTCTTTAAAACTCCATATAAATTTGAGCTATTTTTATGATGTGATCTCTGTCCTCCTTCCCAACCCCTCCCCCCCCTCGAACCTCCTTCCCATTGGCTAAACTTCAACAGAAATGACCTTCTTTTTTTTCCTCTACTCATTCTCCCAACAGTATCCTATCAGTAGCAGTTTTGCAGAATATACTCCCAGGAGAGCTAGCGTTTCACGGTCCCTATCTGAATTTGCTTTTAAAACTCTATCTGAGAACAGCTTTCCTATTGCTCTCTCTACTTATTAGGGATATTTTGTGGATTTCCCCACTGACCCAAAATTGCTAGTGATAGTTCTATTTATAAGGGTTGTCCCTTCAAAGTCACCTCCTTAGAACATAATGCCTGAGGCATGAAGGGAACAATTCTCTTGACTGTTCTTCTTCATTTCTTCTTAACTAACACCTTTATAAAAGCCCCTTACACAAATAACAAATAATCAAACTGTGATTCAAGCCTGGGTATCCTAACTCTAAATCTGTGACCTTTCCTCTAATGTGGAATGAAATTGAAAAGGCTAATTCTAAAGTCCAATAAATCTTACTTCTTGGGCTAAACTAGGGAATTATACTAAATGATTTCTCTATGTGGTCATTCATTTTTTTCATCATTGTCCAGAATTGTCCCCATCATTACTTAGAACCTGCCTTACATTTCTACTATACAATTGTTTCCTATCATACAATTTCTTACTGGTTCTACTGTTTTCTCTCTAAAAGTCTCAAAGGCATCCTCAGTTCTTAATTCATTGGTAATGCAAAGATGATGAATACACCCTAAGTCTCAATTTAGAAATTACAAACCCTACCAACTCCTCAGGTTTGGTGACATCTTTCCAGGAATTCCTCAACAGGGGAATCACGTCCCAGAATCCCATCATTAGCAATATTAATAACATTTATGCAGAGCTCTAAGATTAGCAAAACATTTTAAATATTCTATCCCATTTAATTCTCATAATAACCTTTTGAAACACATACTATTAATATTCTCATTTTAGAAATAGGAAAACTGAAACTGAGAGATGAGTGATTTGCCAGGGGTCATACAGTTAGTAAGTGCTTGAGGAAGAATTCAAACTCTGGTCTTCCTAATTCCAAATCCAATGTGCCATCCATTGGGTCACCTAGCTATATGTTTATAATACCAAAACCAGTTTAGACACAAGGACAAAAATTTCGATCCACAATTGGAGATATATTTTTTTAAACATAGGTTCTATACTTATTCCAGTGGCACTGTCATTGTGTGAAATACTTGGGAAGCTCTTCCTTGGGAATTATTTTTGCAGGCTTTTACAGGAGAGGAAGATTGACCAAGCCTGAAGGGAAAAAAAAGATAGTTTTATTATAGACACATTTTAATTTGAACAGAAGATGGATTAAAGATTAGGGAGGACCCAGGGATGGAAACAGAGAGGGAAAAGGCAAGAATAATAAGGGAAAGATAGGATATGATAAGAGCAGTGACTTGGACCTTGGTTTACTTGGACTCTGAGCATTGTAGAAAAAGGAATAGAGTTTAATTATAGGCCTTCAAAGAGATGCACTCAGTTTCAGCTCTGATCACTCCTCCTAATTAATGTAGGAGCTTGCTAGAGTTTAGTCTCCCCTACTAGAACATTACAATTCTTCAACATTGGGATCAGAACCTCCAACCTGGGACAACAGACCAACAATGTAACTGTGCCAGTGTCCTCACTTAATAGAACAGCAATAAAACATCTGTGAAAAATCTCTCTCTCTCTCTCTCTCTCTCTCTCTCTCTCTCTCTCAATATATACATACATACATATATAAATATATATACATACATACATACATATATATATATATATATGTATATTCTCTCCCCTTTCCTTTATGAACTTCCCTGTATCTTTTCTGTCTTGGACTCTCTCTCTCTCTCTCTCTCTCTCTCTCTGTCTCTTCCTATTTGTCTCTTTCAAAAACCCATTTACACATAATGCCTCTAGTTGCTATGCAAATAAAGAGTAAGGTTAACAAAGCTACATATACCATGAAACCTTGTCCAAAATCACTGTGCTCCTCTATTAAAACCTCAGAATGGGAATGTCAAGCTAGAAGAAAACAGAAAGCCTGTTACCAGAAAATTTTGATCCAGACAGGCAGAGAGAATTTTTTGGACTGATACAACCACATTTTATTTAGAAGCAAACATGATGAGAAAGGTCAAAAATCAAAATAAAGAAAATAACTTTTGGTGGAACCAAGATGGCAGAGAAAGCTGAGCTCTCCCAACATTCCTCTCCAACACCTTTAAGATAATAGCACAAATTGAATTCTGAAGTTGCAGAGCCAACAAATATCTGAATAAGACTTTTTCTAGCCCAAGAAAACATAGGAGATCAGAAAGAAATATGTGACACAGAGGTAGGAAGCTGACCTTCCACCATGTGATTGAAACACCGGGAATAGGATTAGGTAATTGTGATAGAAGCAGCTGCAGCTTCAAGATCTCTAAAGTCGGAGGTGATAAGGGGATCTAGAAATTGGTCAGAAAGAGATTTCAAGGCACCCTAGTACTAGTATTGGACATAGAACCAGATGCTGTTTGACAACTCCTTGCCTATACCTATTTCTGGATCATGATTCAAAGGTGGAGAGGAGCACTGCCAATCAAGAAGGAATAGAAGCCCAGAGGGGTAATATCATCTCTAACTCCAAGGGATCGGGTACTCTGGGTAACATTATTTTTTCTGGTCCCTAAGGAGAAGTATTCATTGCAATCTCAAGAGATCAGAGACTCTTCCTGAGTACAAAAGAGATTTTAAAATAAGAGAGCAATGACCACACCTCTCCCTAGATAGTACCACCTTGTAAACACCAACAACTCCCAAATCTTCACAACTAGCTCTGGAAACTACAGCTCAAAAAAATAAGCCTGAAGCTTGAGTCTGAACACTAAGAACAGAGTCAATATTAATATAAAGTTCCAAATCAAGAAATACAGTGGGAAAATAACCAAAAAAGAACCTGACCATAAAAATTGATGATGATGATGATGATGATGGACAGGGTAGATCAAGATATCAACTTAGAAGAAAATGAAATTTAAAAAATCTTCATGCAAAACCTCCAAGTAAAACATAAATTTGACACAAGTAAAACAAAAATTCATGTCAGGGATAATTTTTTTTAAATCAAATAATAATGGTAGAGGAGAAATAAGGCAGAGAAATGAAAACAAAGTAAGGAGATTGTGAAAAGACAATTAACACCTAAGGCAAAAGAGGCCCCAAAAATACTGAAGATAATAGCATCTTTAAAAAAAATGATCAAAAGAATTTTTTTATTTCACTTACGAAAACACATTAAAAAATCAGAATTGACCAAATGTATACTCACAATACACATTTTTTCAATTTAGATGTGAAATTCAAGAATTGCTCACTGAAAAGAATGATTCCTTAAATATTAGAATTGGGCAAACAGAAACTAATGATTCCACGAAACATTAGGAAATAACAAAAAATAAAAAATAAGAGAAATTATGAACCATCTCTTTGAAAAAAGCAATTAACCTAGAGAATAAATTAAGGAGAAATAATTTAAGAATTATTAAGAGGCATGATCACAGAAAGAGTCTAAAGATTATATTTTAGAAATTCATCAAGGAAAATTGTCCCAATATTTTAAAGATATTGGATAAAAGAAATTGAAAGAATCCACCAATCATCACCTGAAAGCTATCCCAAAATGAAAACTCCCAGGAATGCTATAACTAAATTCCAGAGCTCTCAGGTGAAAGAGAAAATACTTCAGGCAGCCAGCAATCAATCATTCAAATACCATAGAGTCACATTCAGAATAACACAATATCTCACAGAACATTAGAGAAATATGTAGAATAGAATATGATATTCCAGAAGACAGAATAGCTGGGATTACAACCAAAAATAACCTTCCTAGCAAAACTGAGAATAACTCTTCAAGGGTAAAAATTAGATATTTAATTAGAGAATTATCAAAAATTCCTGATGAAAAGTCCAGAGCTGAAAAAAATACATTTGATTTTCAAATGTAAGATTCAAGATAAATGTTAAAAGATAAACAAGAGAGAGAAATCATGAGGGACTCATAAGTTTAAATTACTTACCTTTATATTTGCAAAGATGATGCATGCTTTTCCTAAGAATTTTATCATTATGAGAACAGTTAGAAGGATACTACACAATAAGAGGGTATATAAGTGAGTCAATTATGTTGAGATGATATAAAAATGCATAGGTGAGAAAGAGGGATGCCCCAAGAGAAGTAGAAAGGGAGAATGGGGGGAGTGGAATTATCTTACATAAAAGAGACATACAAGAAAGAGTTTTTGTACTAAAAAGGAAAATGGTGGGGGGATTGAGCAATTCTTGAATTTCACATCTAAATTGAAAAATGTGTATTCTGAGTATACATACTCAATTGGTGATAGAAATTTATTTTACCCAACAGAGAAGTAGGAGGGGAAGAAGATGAGAGAAAGTTGGGGGAGAGGAGGGAGAAAAGGGAAGGCAGACATAGTTAAAAGCAAAATTGACTTTAGAGGAAGGATAGGATAAAAAGAGAAAGATGAACACTAGAAAATAGGAAATGCAGTTACTAGCCATAACTTGAATGTAAATGGGATGAACTCAGTCATACAAAAGAAAGAGATTGCAAAATGGATTAGAAACCAGAAATATAATAATATAAAATAATACAAGTAAAACAGAGAGACACATCCAGGGTTAAAACAAGGAATTAAAAGAGAATCATTACATTTCAACTGAAATTAGACACCTAATAATTTTTCATTTTTATTTTTTACTTATTTATTTTCATCCATATGCACATGCCTATTTTTAAGGTATAAAATTTCCTCCCATTCTCGCTTCCCCTCCCCAGGCCCCTCAGCAGTGAACAGTCAGGTTAACTATGTACAATGCTAATACATACATAATTTGATAAACATGTTTACAGCTTAGTTATTTTCAGTATGAGCAATTAGGATTAAGGGAAAGAGATATATAAGAGATAATTTTTATAAAATGTTCATCAGCTTCTGAAGGGTTGGGGTGTGTGTGTGTGTGTGTGTGTGTGTGTGTGTGTGTGTGTGTGTTTTGTTTTGTCTTTCTTCCTCTGGACAGAATAACTTTGTTCATAGCCAGTCTAATACAATTTGTCCTACCTCTCTGAACTGCTGAGATAAACTGCTTCCATTAAGGTTGTCCATCACAGTGTTGTTGATGTGTACATTGTTTGGTTGGTTCTACTCCCTTCATCAGCATCAGATCCCATAAGTCATTCCATGTTTTTCTAGAATCCATTTATGGTTTCTTATAGAACAATAGTATTCCATAGAATTCATGTACCATAACTTGTTTAGCCATTCCTCAATTGATGGGCAACCCTTCAGTTTCCAATTCTTTGCCACTACAAAAAGGGCTGCTATGCGAGATGAGCAGAACCAGAAAAACACTGTACATCCTAACAGCAACATGGGGGTGATGATCAACCTTGAAGGACTTGCTCATTCCATCAGTGCAACAATCAGGGACAGTTTTGAGCTGTCTGCAATGGAGAATACCATCTGTATCCAGATAAAGAACCATGGAGATTGAACAAAGTTCAAGGACTATTCGCTTTAGGAAAAAAAAAAACACAACGTATCTTATTGTCTGATCTTGTTATCTCTTATACTTTTTGTTTCTTCCTTAAGGATATGATTTCTCTCTCATAACACTCAATTTGGATAAATGTACAACATGGAAACAAAGTAAAGACTGACAAATTGCTTTCTGTGGGGGGGTAAGATTGGGGGCAAAATTGTAAAACAAATAAATAAAATCTTTAATAAAAAAAGGGCTGCTATGAACATAAAGGATTTTCCTTTTTTTATAATTTCTTAGGGATATAGACCTAGAATTGGAATTGCTGGGTCCAAGGGTATAGACAACTTTATTGCACTTTGGGCATAGTTCCATATGCTCTCTAGAATGGATGGATCCATTCACAACTCCACTAGCAATGCATCAATGTCCCAATCCTCCCACAACCTCTCTAACACTGATCATTTTCCCTTTTTCTCATCTTGGCTAATCTAGGTGCAGATACTTAGTGATTACCTAGTTATGTGATCAAAGGCAAGTCACTTAACCCCACTGCCTTGCCAAAAAAAAAAAAAACCCAGAAACTATATGAACACAATTACAAAACACTTTTTATAACTAAAGTCAGACCTTAAGTGGGGAAAATGTCATTTGCTCAGGATTAGACTGAGCTAATATAATAAAAAAGACAATTTTACTTATATCAAATTACTTATTTAATGCCTTACCTATCAAACTACCAAAACAATTATTTTACAGAGCTAAAAAAACAGTATTGAAATTTATCCAGAGGAACAAAAGGTCAAGAATATCAAGGGAATTAAAGAAAAAAAGAAAAGAAAGTACCAAATCTAAGACTATATTATAAATTAGCAGTCATCAAAACTGTTTGGTACTGTCTAAGCAACAGAGAAGTGTATTATTAGAATAGGTTAGATACAAAAGAAACAATAGTCAATAACCTTGGTAATCTACTGTTTGATAAACTTAAAGACTCTAGCTTTGAGGATAGGAAACTATGGCAATAACTAATCACAGACCTACATTTCACACCCTATATTAAGTTCGAAACAGGTACAAGATTTATACATAAGGGGTGATACAATAAGCCACACAATAGGAGAACAAGGAATAGTCTATCTGTCAGATCTATATAATGGGGAGAAGTATTTGATCAAGTAAGAGACAGAGAATATTATAAACTACAAAATAAATAATTTCAACTACATTAAATAGAAAAATTTTTGCACAAATAAAACCAATGCAAGAAGGAATGCAGAAAGATGGGAAATTAAAACTATCTATAAACAATAAAAATGCTTCAAATCATTATTGATTAAAGAAATGCAAATTAAAACAACTCTAAGGTACCACTTCACACCTATCAAATTGGGTAAAATGACAAAAAAGGAAAATGATCAGTGTTGGAGAGAATGTGGGAAAACTGGGATACTAATGCATTGTTAATGGAGTTGTGAGCTGTTCCAATTCTGGAGAGCAATATGGATCTTTGCCCAAAAAGCAATAAATCTGTGCATACCTTTTGATCCAATAATCCTACTTCTAGGTTTATATGTCAAAGAGATCATAAGAAAAGGGAAAGGATTCACATGTAGAAAAATATTTATAGTAACTCTTTTGTAGTGGCAAAGAATTGGAAATTGAGGGGATCCTCATCAACTGGGAAATGACTGAATGGAATACTATTGTTGTGTAGGAAATCATATGTGGCCTGACTTCAGAAAAGCATGGGAAGACATGGAAAAATCGATGTTGAGTGAAGTGAGCAGAAACACTAACAGAAACATTGTGAGATGTTCAACTACAGTGCATGCAACTCTTCTCAACAGTTTATGATCAAGAACAAAGTTGAGGGAACTGTTAAGGAAAATGCTATCCACATCCAAAAAAAATTATTATGGATTCTTGCAGAGTAAAGCATACTATGTTCATTTTTTTAAAATTTCTTTTATGTTTTTACTTTCTTTCTATGTTTTTCCCTTAGTTCTAATTCATTTTTACAACATGATTAGTATGGAAATATGTTAAACTTGATTGAACATATACAACATATTGTTTGCTTTCATGGCAAGGAGGGTTAGAAAGGAGGGTGAGAGAAAAATGTCAAACTCAAAAGCTTGCAAAAGGATGAATATTGACAATTGTCTTTGCATGAAATTCAGAGGTAAATACTTGGAGTCATTAAAATAATAATAAAGCAAAAAAAAAAAAGAAACCACAATTCAAAAACGTTATTTACAATGCACTTGAAACAGTGAGGCACACCCAGAGTTAAAATAAAGGGCTAGAATAGAATTATTATGTTTCAGTTGAAAGTAAAAAGATGGATTATCAATCATTATCTCAGTCAAAGCAAATGCAAAAATAGACCTAATTAAAAGGGATAAGCAAGGAAACCACATCTTGCTAAAAGAAACCATAAACACTGAAGTAATATCAATATTAACCACCAAATGGTGTACCAAATGGCATAGCATCCAGATTTTAAAGGAAAAGTTAAATGAATTACAGGAATAAATAGACAGCAAAATTATACTGGTGGGAAATCTCAACTTTACCCTTTCAAAGCTATATGTTCAATAATAAAATAATTGTGAAAGAAGTTGAAGAGAGAAATAGAATATTAGAAAATTTAGATATGATAGATCTCTGGAGAAAATTAAATGGGAATAGAAAGATCTATGCCCTTTTTTCAGCTATTCATGTTACCTTTACAAAACTGACCAGGTATGAGGGTATTAAAAACCATACTACCAAATGCAGAAAATATTAAATAGACTCTTTTCAGATCACAATGTAATAAAAATAACATCTAGTAAAAGACCTATGGAATCATAGATTAAAAATTGCTTAGAAATTTAATAATTTAATCCCAAAGAATAAGGAGCTCATTAAACATCATATTAATAATCAATAATTTCATGAAAGAAGATGAAAACAATAAGGCAACATGCCAGTTCTGGGATTCATCCAAAGAAGTACTTAGGGAAAATTTTATAATGTATAATCAATAAAAGAAAGAAAGAGTAGATCAATGAATTGTTTATGAACTAAGACTACTAGAAGAACAAATTGAAAATCCCAATTAAACACCAAGATGGAAATCCTAAAAGTTAAAGGAGAGATTAATTATATTGAAAGCTTAAAAAAATTAGCTAAAACATAAAAAACTAGAAACTGGTTTCATGGAAAAAATAAAATATATAAAATATTGATTAATTTGATTTTAAAAGTAGTATGAAAAATGAAAAATGTAAATGTACCACCAAAAATGAAATTAAAGTAACTATTAGTTTTTTAATATATCAGTAAAACTGAGAATCTATGTAAAATGGATGAATATTTACAAAACTATAAATTGTTCAGATTAACAGTAGAGAAAATAAAATAGTTAAATTATCTTATCTTAGAAAAAGAAATTGAACAAAGCATCAATGAGCTCCTTAGGAAAAAACATGCAAGATCAGATGGATTCACAAATGAATTCTATTAAACATTTAAGAAACTATTAATCCTAATAGTATATGAAGTATTTGAGAAAAAATAAGTAAAGAAGGAATCTTACCAAATTCTTTTATGATACAAATATTAGTTTGGCACTTAAACTATATAGAACAAAAATAGAGAAAGAAAATTATAGACCAATTTCTTTAATGAATAGTGATACAAAAATTTTAAATAAAATATTAAGTATATTATAGTAATAGATCACAAAGATCTTTCACTATGTCCAGGTAAGATTTATACCAGGAATACAAGATGAGGAAAACTATCAGCATACTTGACACTATTAAAACAATAACAGCAAAAATCATATGATCAGGGGGCGGCTAGGTGGCGCAGTGGATAGAGCACTGGCCTTGGAGTCAGGAGTACCTGAGTTCAAATCCGGCCTCAGACACTTAATAATTACCTAGCCATGTGGCCTTGGGCAAGCCACTTAACCCCATTGCCTTGCAAAAATTTTAAAAATAAATCATATGATCACAGGAATGGATGTCAAAAAAAAACTTTGACAAAAATACAATACTCATTCCTCTTTAAAAAAAACATTAGAAAGAATAGGAATAATCAAGCTTTTCTTAAAATGAGAAATAATATTTATCTATAACCAAGAGCAAGAATCATCTGTAATGGGGAAAAACTTTAAACCTATATAATAAGATCAGGAGTGAAATAAAGATTATTATTACCTCTATTATTCAGTGCTTAATTAGAAATGGTAACTGTAGCACTAAGACAAAATAATAGAAGGAATAAAAATAGACAATGATAAACAGATTCTTTACAGATGGAATGACAACATACTTAGAGAACTCTTGAGAATCAACTCAAAAACCAATTGAAACAATTAAAAACTTCATCAAAGTTGCAGGATATAAAATAAAACCACTTAACTCATCAACATTTCTATATATGACCAACAAAGCTCAGAGAGAATAGATAGAGAAATTCCACCTAAAATAATTGCAGATAATCTAAAATGTTTGGGAGTCTACCTGCCAAGACAAAGCCAAGGATTGTATGAGAACAATTACAAAACAATTTTCACATAAAGATGAATCTAAACAATTGGAGAAATATTAGTTGCTCATGGGTTTGCAGAGCCAATATAATAAAAATGACAGCTCTACCTAAGTCAGTTTACTTATTCATTGACATATCAATCAAACTTCCAAAGAATTATTTTATAGAACTAGAAAATATAGTAACAAAATTCATCTGGAAGAACAAAAGGTCAAGGATATCAAGAAAATCAATACAAAAAAAAAAACTTTTAAGGAAAGTTTACTAGCACCTCCAGATTTCAAACTCTATTTCAAAGTAGTAATCATCAAAATAATCTAGTGCTCGCTAAGAAATAGAGTGGTGGATCAGTGGACTAGAATAGCTACACAATATACAGTAGTAAATGACATAATAATCTACTTCTGCTAAAACCCAAGTTTGAGGGAGTAAGAATTCAACATTTAGCAAAAATTGCTAGGAAAACTGGAAATCATATTGGTCAAAAGTAGCTATAAACCAACACCTCACATCATATACCAAGATAATTTCAAAATGGGTAAATGATTTAGACATAAACAGTGATATCAAAAGTAAATTACAGGAGTATGGGAAAATGTGCCTGTCAAACCAATAAATAATAAAAAAAAATTATGACCAAACAAGAGATAGAGGAAATTCCAGGAAGTAAAATAGGCAATTTTGATTACATGAATTTAATAACTTTTTACACCAACAAAAGTAATGCAGTCAAAATTAGAAGGGAAACAGAAAACTGGGGAAAAACATTTTTGCAGCAAGTTTCTCTGATAAAGGCCTCATTCCTCAAGTGTACAGGGAACTGAGCCAAATTTATAAAAATATAAACCATTCTCCATTTGAAAAATGGTCAAATGATGTGAACAGGCAATTTTCAGAAGAAAAAATCAAAGCAATCAATAGTCACATGAAAAAAGACTCTAAATCATTACTGATTAGAGAAATGCAAATTAAAACAATTCTGAGATACCACCTCACATCTATCAGAATAGTTAACATGACACAAAAGGGAAATGATAAGTGCTGGAGGGGATGTGGAAAAAAATAGGGACACTAATTCACTGTTGATAATATTGTGAAGTAGTCTAACCATTCTGGAGAACAATTTGGAACCATGCCCCAAAGGTTATAAAATTGTGCATCCCTTTGAATCAGCAATATTACTTCTAGGTCTGTATCCCAAAAAGATTAAAGGAAAAGGACCAATTTATACAAAAATTTTTATAGCAATCTTTTTGTGGTGACAGAGAATTGGAAATTGGGGGGGGGGGATGGAAAATGCTAAGCAAGTTACTATATATGATTGTGATGGAATATTTCATTGTATAAGAAATGTTGAATAGGAGAGTTTCAGAAACCCTAGAAAGACTTATATGGATTCGTACAAAGTAAAGTGAGCAGAACCAGGAGAAACATTGTGCATAATAACAGCAATGTTGTAAGGTTGATCTTTTCTGAAAGACTTGGCTACTCTGATCAAGATTGATCTAAGATAATTCCAAAGGACCTATGATTTTAATAATTTTTGCTATTCACCTCCAGAGAGAGAACTGATGAGCTCAGAAGCAAATTGAAGCTTTTAAAATTTTTTTATCTTTATTGTTTTATTTTGTTTGTGTTTTCCTTTGTAACATGTCCAATATGGGAATATGTTTTGCCTGACCTCACATGAATTATTGAAATAAAATTGTCTTTATAAAGGGGGGAGGGGGAACAGATGAGAGAAAGGAATAGAATTTAGAACTCAAAAAAAGTTTTAAATGATTGTTTTAAAATTTTATATGTAATTGAGAAATATTTAATGAAAATTTTTAAATGTCATTGAATATAATTTTTGCTCTAATGCACCAGGCTAATTTTCTTGATATTCTTCAACTAGTTCTGAAACTGCCAAAATGAATTTCCAAAAATGATTAGGGTACTGGTAGCCTTATGTATCATTTCAGACTCACTGAACAATTACACCTCATCACTCATTCTGTAATCAGTTAAACTGACCTTTTGGTTCCCATCTGACAGCACTCCATCATCCTTTTGTATGCCTTTGTATTGACCATCCCCCATAGCTGGAATGTTCTCCTTTCTTAATTCTGCCTCACAGAACCCATTTCTTCCTTTAAGAAGCTGCCATCACCTTTGTATAAAGCCTTTCCTGATAATTCCCTTTGCTAGTGCCCTCCCTCCCAAAAATCTTGTTTTTAACTAACCAAAGTACTTAAATACATTTGTATTCCATTTTTGATGCATATATTTTGTTTTGTTTTAAATAGCATTTCCCCCTAATTACATATTGTGAACATTTTCGCATTCATTTTTACAAGATTTTGAGTTCCAAATTTTTCTTCTTCCCTGCCTTCTTCTGAAAAAGATAGGAAGTTTGATATAGTATATATATATATATATATATATATATATATATATATATATATATACTATCCTATATAATATTTCCATACTAATCTCAGTTGTGGAAGAAGAAACAGAATGTCTCTATTATTAGACAATGCACTCATTGTCTTACTCATAGAGGAGATATGAATTGATCTAGAAAGCAATTTAGAACTATTCTCCAAAAGTTATTAAGTTGTGTAAAAACTCTTTGATCTAGCGATACTACTCCTAAACCAAAGAGTCTAAAGAAAAAGGAAATTTACAAATGTGTACAAATATATATAGATAGATATAAAAAAACTATAAACTGAGGAAGTACCTATTGGGGAATGACTAAACAAAAAAGATATATGAATTTAATGGAATATTATTTTGACAAAAAATGACAAATTCTTTAGTTTCAACAGAAAAATGGGAAGACTTCTTTGAACTTGAGCTCTTTTACTAATTTGCTTGATGGTTTAATCTGTTCTCATGAATTCAGTTTTTGGGGGTTTTTTTTAAGGCAATGGGGTTAAGTGACTTGCCCAAGGTCAAACAGCTAGGTAATCATTAAGTTTCTGAGGCCGCATTTGAACTCAGGTACATTTGACTCCAGGACTGGTGCTCTATCTACCATGCCACCTAGCTGCCCAGTTATTTTCTTTATGTAGATGATTCTCAGAGCTAGTTTTCTAACTCTAACCTTTCTCCTGATTTCTATTCTCACATTTCCAATTACCTATAGGACATCTCAAATAGGATAACCTGTAGACATTTTAAATTCAACATGTTCAAAAACTGGACTCATTATTGTTCCCTCAAAACTCTCTCTTCTTCCTAATTTCTCTACCACTGTTGAGGGTACCATCAGTGTTTCAGTTCAAAAACCTCAGCATCACTTTTGACTCCTCACTATCACACCCCATCCAATCATTTGCCCTATTCCATCATTTCTACCTTCAGAATATTCTTGTATAAGTCATCTCTTCTGACATTGATAGTTCTCTGTTGCAAACTCTCATCATTTCACATCTAGTCAATGACAATAGTCTGTTGATTGGTCTCCCTTCCTCAAGTCTCTTTCTACATACCTTAGCTATCAAACTGATTTTCATAAAGCCCAGGGCTGACCTTGTTATTCCCTAATTCAACTACTTCCATTGGCTCCCTATTACTTTCAGAATCAAATAAAAAAATCCTCTGTCTTTTAAAAGGTCCTGGATAGCCTGACCTTTTACTTTCTTTATAATTTCCTTATACCTTATTTCTCCCCATGTATTCTTTAATTTGGTGACATGATGATAAATCATTTCCCAACTCCAGGAATTTTCACTGGCTATCCCCATGCCTAGAAGCATGTCACCCTTCACCTCTATCTCCTGACTTCTCTCAAGTCTCAACAAAAACCCAATCTTCTTTTCCCAGTTATCCTTAATATTAGGTCTTTTCCTCTGAGATGATCTTCACCTTAACCTAACTATATCTTGTCAGTACATAATTGTTTGCGTGATGAATCTCCCATTGAACTGTGCCTAGAAACTATCTTTTCTCTTTTTTTGTATCCCCAGTGCTTATTGTCTGACATACAGTAGGCACTTAATTAATGTTTATTGACTTGGCTTGAAGATGAAGAGTGAAATGAGCCAGCAGAACAATCTATACAATGACAAAAGCATTATAAAGAAAAACAACTTTTGAAAAGCTTTAGAACTCTAATCAATACAATGATAAACCAGAACTCCAAAGGACTGAATATGAAACACACACCCAAATACTACCAAAAAGGTGATGAACTTAAAATGTAGAGAAAAACGTACTTTTTCAGGGTTGCCAATGCAGGGATTTGTTTTGCTGTACTGCATATATTTATTTTGAAGATTTTTCTATTTTTTTATTGTTCCATGGAGAAGCAGTGGGAGAAGGAAAAGATTTTTAAATATATTTTAAATTTTAAATTTTTTTTTTGCAAGTCAAATGGGGTTAAGTGGCTTGCCCAAGGCCACACAGCTAGGCAATTATTAAGTGTCTGAGACTGGATATGAACCCAGGTACTCCTGACTCCAGGGCCGGTGCTTTATCCACTACGCCACCTAGCTGCCCCTAAAAATATATTTTAAAACATAAAGAGGACTTTTGTTTTGAAAACAAAAGAAAGAAAAAAACGTTACTGAGAAAAAATTTGAAAATCAATTTTAAACAAAAATATGAGTTCCATGTGAGTAAGGATCATTATATACTATATCTATATACTATATACATTATATACCTATATCCCCAGCATCTCAAAAAGTACATATGCTAGAGGCTTATTTAATACTTGTTGACTGATTGATTGACTTAGGAATAAATGGATAGCCTTCCAGGGTTACTGTTCTAAAGGACAAGACCATATAGGCACATGATATTTGTTGAAAAATCAATCTCTTCTGGTTTTTTTTTAAACACCATACTCTGGATATTGCATGGATCCTGCTCTCAGGTGGTTACAATATTAAATGCGTAAATCACAGGCACATAAAATGAAATATGCAAAGTCAGGACACAACAAAATATGCAAAAATATACTCAAATCTTTAAATATAGCACAGTATAGAAAATAAATACTAAAATAAGGAATGCTTGAAATGGGAAGCAAAGATGGTTGAGTAGCAGAAAGAAATTCAGTAAGCTCTCCCCCAACAAAAGAAACATAAAACTTTTCCAGATAGTTTTAGAACATGAAACAGATTTAATCCTGATGGAGAAATTCAAGAAAAACATCACACTCTCATCTGAACTGGTCAAAGAACACACATATGCATATATATATATAATATATTATATATATATATATATATGCATGTACATATACCATGGGGTTCAGAAGTACATTTCATTAAATACAGAAATGGTGGGGGGAAAGGGAAAAGAGAGAAGGGGGAATTAGAAAGAGAATAGATTAAAGAAGGAATTAATCCTAAGAAAAATAAACTAATGTAGGAGAGAGAGAGAGAGAGAGAGAGAGAGAGAGAGAGAGAGAGAGAGAGAGAGAGAGAGAGATAGACCTATGGTATATACATTAGGTGATAACAAATGGGAGTCTGAAAAGCTTCCTATCAACTTCCTATCAAACAAATGTGATGGAATATTATTGTACTGCAAGAAATGATGAAGGCAATGGTTTCAGAAAAACCTGGGAAGTCCTGTATGAACTGATACAGATTGAAGTGAACATAATGAGAAGAAAATGTATAATAGCAATGTTGTTAAAGTCAAAAAAAAACTTCTCAAAAACCATTAGGAACCTTAACCAATAACTCCAGGGACTTATGATGAAACTTGCCACTCATGTCCCGAGAGAGAAGTAATGTATTTAGAATTCAGAAAGAGACTTCTTTTCTAAACATAACCTGTTCAGAATTATGTTTTGATTGACTATACATGGTTAACTTTATGTTTTTATAACAGGGATTTTATTTTTATCTTGTTCTCATTTGGCATAGAGGATAGGGTAGGAGAAAATGCAGATTTGTGCTGATTGAAGAAAAAAAGGAAATATAGTTTTGTAAAAAAGAAAATAAACACTGTGGAGCACAAAGAAAGAGGAGAGATTAAAGTTAGATAAAATTATAAGGGAAGATTTCATGGAAAGGGTATATCATAAACTGAATCTTTAAAGATGGGTAAAATTCTTTAAGTGTAAAAGAAGGAGGGTTTCCTAGGATGAAAGACAATATGAGCCAAGGTATAGAGATATGTATAAAACTGTTGTGTATGAGAAAATCAACCTTATAGGTATCTGTGGTGTATGCTGGAGAAGATGAATTGAAAGGCCTTGTATGCTATCAAGATATTTGACTTGATCCTATAAACAAGAAAAGTCACATACATAGCATGCTATCCAACAATGCCATCCACAGTACTTTCATTGAACCAGATTAAATGTAAATGGCAAATAGTTAATAGAATAAATAAAAAATAATAGAACACACATGTTAACTTGTAGTTTTCTAAATCAGTCAGCACCTGTGGGGATCCTTATGTATGGTTTAATGATCTCAGTTATTTTTCTGAGTTTAATATCAATGCTGTAGACATTGGCAATGTCTGCAATTTTTTGAATTTGTGGACTGATGTTATGAAAGTGTTGGCTTAGGCAGATTTCTATGACAATGGGCAGGAAGGATTTTAGCTAAAGAGAATACCCAGAACAGGGAGACCAATTAGGAGCTTATTACAGTGACTGGGGTGGGGTAATGAGGACCTGGACTAGGGAGGGGTAGTGGGAACAGAGAGGAAGGAAAGCATCCAAGAACTGACTGTGACAGAAAAATGAAGCAAACTTGGGGAAGAGTAACAAAGAGGGATGTATGGAAGACAAGAATTCAAAATGACTCTCAGCTCTTATATGTCCCTGTGCCAGCAGTAAATACTTACTGTGTCTAGTTTCCCTGCCTATACATACCAGCTCTCCCTTTAGTTCCAACTGCACCAAGTAGCAGGACTGCCCCAGCCCTCGCAATCCACTTTGAAGGAATGTGGAGTTACGTTTAATTAAAAGCATCTACACAGAAACAAGATTAATTAAGTCTCCTTTACCCAAGAGCCCTCTCTTTGTGTTCACTTAAATGAGGTTTTAAATGTTGTCTCAATGTTATATCTGGGCGAGATTTCTCCAGACAACACTTCGGATGGTTCCGAGGTGCCTACTTGGCTGGCAAAGAATTGTTTAGTGAGAACAACCCAAGGACAGCCCCTCCCTCTGGCAGGCTGGGGAGCTCTAGGGAGGAACTAGAGGCCCTGAGCAATGGGACTTCCTTATGATATAGGGGACAAAGGCCTCTTAGTCCTTGGGCTGCCCTCCTATGTTCTGAAACTTTCCCTCTGCTCTAAACAGATCACCCCAGGGCAAGGAGAAAGGGGGACAATATTCAATGTTTGTCAACATATACAAAAAATGAATTCTGTACTAAGCACACACATAAGCACACATGCCTTGGTTCAGAGGAGACAACATGTAAAGACAGAACAACCTACACATGCTATCTATATATTCTCCACCACCACTCCAGACTGATCTCAGTTATTGATATTGAGCCTTATCCAAGCCCCTAGTTCTTGTCTTCGATAGTGGCTCTTTGGGTCAGTTATTTCATACATCCCTTCCTTGACTGCCTTATAGGGATGAGTACTGGAGATGGCTAGGGGCTATGGGGACAATAGGTAGAGAGGCAAAGCTGGGGAAGGAAGGTCATCCTCACCTTCTGAAGTTCTGCAGATAATCTTAATCAAAAATACTTGTCCTGTTTTTTTTTCCCTTTTCACTACCCAAGATCTTTATTATTTTAAAAATAATCTTCTTTGAACCAATCTCACACAGGCTGTCCTGGAAACTCAGGGGTCACAGCATCTCTAGAATTGGACCTGAGGGGAGTTAAAAATGGGAGAATTTATTGGATGTCCTTCCAAAGGGCAGCATGGTACAGTGTGGAAAACAAACTAGTGACCTATGGACTAGTCCCTTCTCTACCATTAACATGGTGGGAGCTATTTCATTTCTTCTCCCTGCAGCTAGGTGTGGTTTACTTGGAGTCATGAAGACCTGAGGTCAAATCTAAACTCAGACACTTATTAGCTGTGTCACTGCAGGCAAATCACTTAAAAATTTTTTGTCTCAGTTTCCTTATCTGTTAAAAAAAAAGAAATAATAAAAGATGATGATGTTTATCCTTCATTCTCATTGCAAGGTGTTAATCTTCTCCTCGATTTCTTTTCCCAAATTTTCCAATTGATTTTTAAACTCCTTCCTTATTTCTTCAAGGAAATCTTTCTATGTTGGAGACCAGACCATATTCTCCTCAGAGGTTCTAGGTCTCTCTGAGTTAGGGTCTTTTCCTTCCAAGAATTTTTCTATGGATCCACCTTTCCACTGACCTTTCTTCATTTTACTAAGACCTTGAGCTGGGGAGGGGCTTTTGAATTTATGGACTGATGTTATGAAAGTGTTGGCTTAGGCAGATTCCTATGACAATGGGTAGGAAGGATTGGTGTTGGGATCCCTAGAAGCTTTACTCCTTCGTGTAATATCACCAGCCGGCCAGAAGGGGGTGCTGGTTGCTTTCTCTGGAGTGTCTGTGACCTTGATTGAGGCCCTGTCTGTTGGCCTGGAGGGAGTGATTGAAGCTGTTAAATCCTTTTGTCTTCAGTCAATGGTGGGCTTTACCCTGGGGTGAGATCATCCCTCTCCCTATTGTCAGCTGAGCTGGTTGGGCTGCTCACAGCTGTGCCTGGCGAAGAAGTAGTCTGTAATTGTGTTTGTGGAAATGGAGGTGTGGACTCAGTTCCTCCAGACCAGTGGAGCCCAGGATGATGTCCGCAGCTCTCCTGCACCGGAACTCTCCCTCTAGCCCTACCAGCAAACTTCAGAGTCAGCCCCACCACCAATGCCTCTGCTCTCTAGTTGACCCAAGTCCCCGCAGTTGATCAGACTCCAGCCCCACTGCTGATCAGGCTGAGGTAGATGTTCTTTCTCCTGGCTCTTCTTTCTGGGCTTTGTGGATCAGATTTCTGTTAAGAGGTTTGTTTCATGTCATATATGGGGGAAGATCAGGAGATTTTAGAACCTTGCCTGTCTTCTCTCCGCCAGCTTGGCCTGAAGTCCTCTATCCTTCATTCTCAAAGAAGACCATGACATCAGGGAAAGAGATGCCAAGACAAGCACATGAACTGGATTTGAGTGAAGGGGTACTGTATTAAGTCACCAGCCTCATTTATTCCTCTAGAGTCATCTGAGCCAGTGGTCAAAATGACTGGAGATGGCCCTAGATAAGAGGTAATCAGGGTTAAGTGACTTGTCCAAGGTCACACAACCAGTATGTGTCAAGTGATTAAGGCTGATTCTAACTCCTGACCTGACTTCAAGGCCAGTGCTCTACACACTTTGCCACCTAGTTGCCCCTTTAATGAGTTATAATAAAGAGAGAGATAATAATAGTACCTATGATCCCCTATAAGGTTATGGTGAGGATGAAATGGGATATTTGTAAAGTGCTTTGCAAACCTTAAAATTCTATGTAAATGCTTTATTATTATTCTGAAGACTTCAATTTCTTCATTGAGAAGCCTATAAAAAAACGGACTCTTAGTTCTTTTCAGGGTTAAGATGCTGCAAATCAATGGAATAGCTAGTGGGGAGAAACATTTAAGAGATCTGCTCTGTGAGAACCTGTCTGACAATCCATCCTTACCGTGCATAAATCTGTCCCTTAATTATAATATGATTGTGACCATTCCATAGACTTCCCAGGGACCATACTAGATATATTCAATGGAATGACTTATTACAGAACAATTCCAGAGTTAGACAATTTAATAATTGAGGAAACTGAGGTTGAGAGGTTTGGAGTCAAGAAGTCATTTGCTCAAGATCACACAGATAAGTGGGGAAAAATATGAGATTCAGATTCAGGTCCTGTGATTCCAAGTTTAATCTTCTTCACAGACTGGGGTACACTCTTCATCTGTAAGATATTTGTTTTTCAATCAATCTAGGAATTTTGCTCAATAATCATTCCATCGATAAAAAATAGCATGTACTGGTCCATTGGGGAGAGGAAAGATTTTAGGACAAGGGACTGACTGGGATTTGGCCCCTAGCTTTCCCACTTACCGTGTGACCTTTCTGAGTCTCTCTATTTTGTCACCTGTAAATTAAAGATAATAACACTTACAGTATCTGAGATAATGCATTGTATAAGTCATAAAGTGTTACATAAATGTTAGTTATGACAATGACAATTAGGAGAAGGAATAAATGAAGGCACGGTTCAGTTAAGAAGAGGAACATGAATAAGCAGGAATGGTAGAGCAAGACTATGAGGCTATGGGGAGGGGGACAGTGAGAATACTCAGAGCTGGACTGGGGAACAAGTCAGCAGACTGTGGTGGTAGCCTCATAGCTGTTGGGATGGACGTTGTAGGAACCAAACACTTCCTTTGCTCTGCAGGGCAATACCAGCCTGCTCTGAAAGAAAATGTGTGAAGTTGAGAGGAAAAGGAGTGAAGCCTGCCTGACCCCTTCCAACCTCTAACAGGCAGAGAGAGGCTAGGCTATAATGATTGATCCCAAGTACAGAAGGGCTGGGGTGGTGGTGAGGGCTATATTGGGGCTTCAGAGACCCGAGTTTCGTGGTGATCCTACCTAGAATAATGATGTCCCAAATCTGTGTCCTCTGCTTCACTCTCACACCCAAGCACACATTTCTGACCTCCAACCTAGGGTGTCACTTTTCATCAGCCTTATGCCTCAGGGCAAAGGGTGGCCTGAGACCTTGTGCTCCTTGGAGGAAGAGTTGGAAGGGAAGGTTAGGGCTTCGTCAGCGTAGTTGTCATGATTCAACACACACACACACACACACACACACACACACACACACACACACCATCATCATCATCATCATCAACCCTCCTGGCCCCAAACCCCAGCTCCCACTCAGTACAAAGAGAATGCCTCAGAGAACACAAGGAAAAGTAGAATGTTCAGAATGCACTTCAAGGAGAGGATGGATGGGAAGCCTGGCTTCAAGCTCCAGGAAAGACAGAGGCAACTGCAGCAATGGCAGTAGGCCCGCTGTCCCATCCCAACAATTCCTGGTCTGAAGCTCTCCCTGCCCCAGTCTCCTTTAGTATGGGGAGCACGAACTGCCTGTAGCCAAAGATTAATTGGTGGGGGATTGGGAGATTTCTCTTCCATAACAGTGGGTTTTTTTTTTTGCTTGTACTAATAAGATGCCAATTAGGATATTTATATTTTGAGTTAGACTTAAAAGTTGGGATCACTTTCTAGGGGCTAGATTCTCCTGGCCAGATCTGTGGGAAGGACTAACCGAGCCATTATCCTTGGCTGCGTGAGACCAGCCCTCTGCCCCACCCCCAACTCAGAGAGAGAACTGCATCCTCTTGGAAAAAGTCAAATGAAGCTAACTCCCACACCTGGCTTCATCATATACTTAGAACTCCTTGGAAAGAACATCTCATTATATATGCCAAAAGTCATCTCAAAAAAAACCCCCAACAACAATAACAGTTCAGGTAGCACAGGAGAAAAACTCCATTAGGCACAGGAAACTAATTTTGTTTGCATTACAGAATCACAAAATGTTAGCACTAAAAGAGACCTTGGAGATCATCTAACTCAGGAATCCATGAACTTAATTTTTTTAATATTTCAAGAAAAGTATTTCAACATAACAGGTTCCCTTTGCAAATCTATATATTTTATACCTTTGAAAATATTGTTCTGAGGGAGGTTCCTAGGCTTTCCCAGCATGCTAAAGGAGCCTGTGACACAAAAAGAGTGAAAAATTCCTGATCAAGGGTTAACATCTCATTTTACAGATGACAAAACGAAGGCCTGTAGAGGAAAATGACTTCCCCAGGCTCACACAGACAATTTGATAGGGAGGGAAGCAAACTGATCTTGTAGTTAGGGATCTAGACTTGAGCCTTTCAATTAATTGTCTGACCTTGAACAAGTCACTCTATCTTTTGAGACTTCAGTTTGGGTTTTAGCTTGTATTTAAATCATCAATATCAGGCTGGTTGATCTCTAAAGTCCCTCTCCTCTATAAATGAAATGACCCCTTTTTCTTTTAATCACATCTATTGAGGATATCAAGGGCATGTAGGTGGGGCAGTGGATGGAGTGCTCAACTGGAGTCAAGAAGAACTGATTTCAAAATATAGACTCAGACACTTACTAGTTATATGACCCTAGGCGAGTCATTTACCTTGTTTGTCTCAGTTTCCTCATCTATAAAATGAGTTGGACAAGGAAATGGCAAACTGCTCCAGTATCTTTGCCAAGAAAAAAAATGAAAAGTCAGGCATGACCATAAAATGAATGAACAACAATTGACAATGTCTGTTCTTATCCAATCCTTTCCTTTCCTTTCCCATTTTTAAAATCCAACTAGTGTCTGAGATTCACTTCACTGGTTTTGAATCAGTGACCTTGCCTTATCTGAACATTGCCTCTTGACTTTCCCCGCTGGGGGGAAAAATGACTTTGAAAACTATCTTTGCATGTAATTAGAAAAAAAATAAAATATCATCAAAATTCTCCACCAAAAAAAAAAAAAAAGAATTTTAAGATCCTAAAGGGCGTATACAGTCACATTTTCTTCCTCAAGCATTCTATACAGAATTTACTCAAAACTTGTCAATTTGGACCATGCAATCTAGCACTGCATTAAGTTCTCTCTTGTAGTATTTCATCATTACCTCTTATATCTTAGTCTTGTTTTCTGACTTAGACTGTAAGATCCTCTAACTAAAAAGGGGGAAGTGTTTTGTATCTCATATAAAGTCTAGCCCTTTGCTCAATACATAATGGATATTAAGTAAATTCAACCCAACAAGTATAGCTACCGTATTCTGGACACTGTACAAGATGCTGAGAATTGCTGTTTAATAAATTCAGTTGTGTTAGACTCTTTGTGAACCCATTTGGGATTTTCTTGGTATTTCCTTCTCCAGATCATTTTACAGATGAGGAAACAGAGGTAAACAGTATTAAGTGACTTGTCCAGAGTCATTCAGCTTGGAGGTGTCTGAGCTGGATTTGAATTCAGGAAGATAATTTTTGTGACTTCAGATCTACCACTCTATTCACTGTGCCATCTTGCTTCCCAAAACAAAGACAAAAATGAAGCTGACTATGTACTTTTCATTCTACTGGAAGGAAACAATAAATACACAGAAAGGTCCATTAAAATACCTTCAAAGAAAAAGTAGAGGGAAAAGGATAAGTTTTAGCAACTGGAGGTCAGGGAATGTCTCAGGTAGGAGATACTTTAACTGAGCAGTGAAAGGAGGTGAGGATTCTAAGAGATAGAGAGAAGGAGAGAGAGAGAGAGCATTCCAGGTTTAAAGGATAATCTGTACAAATGTAAGAAGGTAGAAGGTCATATCATCTCTACCCAGGGATTACCTACTCTTAGCAGTTTAAGCAAATTTCTAAAGTTCTTTGTAAACTGTTAAGCATTATGTCAAATCCCAAAATCATAGATTTAGGTCTGAATACAGCCTTAGAGATCATCTAATATAGTTCTTCATTTTGCAGATCCCAGGTAGGTCATACATAACTATGGGTCAACTGATAGTGTCAGATCCCAACCACCAAGGCCCTGCTACCTCAATCAGCCTATGGGGGAAGTGTCACCACACTCACACACACACACAGACACACACACACATACACACCAATTCCCTGCTTCTTCCTACCCTGCCCTCCCCCTCCCCCGTGGCTATAGAGTTGTGGCAGGATCTGTCTTGGGGGTGATTTTGTGGCCTAAAAAACAACTCATTCTTCACAGCTTGCTCCCAGGTCCAATAAGGCAGAAGGAATTGGTGAAGAGATTTAACGATATGTATTTCAAGAAAAAGATGAAAATGTGTCGACTTTTAGGAGACACAATAAAAATGCATCAGCCTCACACTAAACTTTGCCATAAAGATGCATAGTTGGGGAACATATAATACTGTTGCTGAACTAATATCTCATTTACAGGAAAACTCTTTTAAACAAATAACCATGTGTGGGAAGTAGAGGAGGGTGAGGGAGCACTGGTATCAGTTCAAGTCTCTGTAAACTGAGAAATCCAAATTCCCTTGCATCTCCACTGTTTGGTCTACCCCTATCTCTAAGACAGCATTGTAGTTTTTCTCTTGCAACTAATTCTTACTAGGAATTTATAAGTTCAAAAATTATTCACAGAATACTGAAATTAATTCAATGAAAATATTGTGGATTCATCTCTAGGCAAATCTGCCCCTAAATTGGTCCAAGCAGATGAAAGATGTTTTTCTTCCAGATCCCTGAGGGTTACAAATTGCCAAACCCAACTTCTAACATTCATCAATCAGGAGGAAGGTCTTCCTCCTCTCTCACTTGAATCCTTCCTTTACTTTCAGACCTTTGTTCACTTTGCTTCTTAGAATGATTCAAGGCCACACTATAGAAAAAGGGATTTCTCCTGTCATCTCCCTTTTAATCCTTTTCCTTGTACCCCCAGTCTTCTCCACACACATTAGTCAGCTGCCTCCCTTCCCCATCTTTGTAGCTCTCTTATAACTGGGAGAACAATTTATACAATAACAGCAACAGTGAAAAGGCAAACCACTTTGCAAGCTATAAGGACTGTGAACAATACAATGACCACCTATGATTCCAGAGGAGTGAGGATGAAACATGCTATCTATTACAGAGAGGTGATGAGTTTGGGATGTGGAATGAGAGATACATATTTTTGTGTACAGCCATTGGGGGAGTTTGTTTTGCTTGACTGAATATTTGTTACAAGTAATTTGCTTTTTTTTCCCCTATCCTGTGGGATGGGAGGGAGAGAAATCGATTTCTGGTTTAGTTTTGTTTTTTAAATAGAAAGGTAGAAGGGTGCTATAAATATGAAATGTTGAATGTACTTTCAGATGAGATCATTGAATTATTGGTTTAACTTAACTGTTTTATTTTGTCACAGGAGACCTCACAAAGTAGGAGTCATCTATAAATATTTGTAATGTTAAAATAAATAGAACTGAATGTGACCCCACTCACATACACACACACACACACACCCAAAGGGAAAAAAAAAAGATTTCTTATTCCATTCCCAGGGTTGATTTCTCTTCCAAGCCCAAATGCTGGGTAAATTTCTTATTTTGCACCAAAAAAACCTCCCCCTGACAGACCACTCCCTCCTCCCCCTTCCTTTTCTCACTGAGGCTGGTGTCCAGTGAGAGCTGATGGGAAATGACACATTTGCATCCCACTTCCAGGGGCTGTTCAGATCTTACCTGCAATTCCTCTGACAAATCCTTATCAGTGATGCCCATGGCGAAGTCTGTGGTGACTTTGTTCATTCTTATTAGCTCTGCACAGATTAGCTCTTCACAACGCTTAGCCAATTTATACCGATTCTTGATAAACGTTTTGACTGATTTTCCTGACTTTGGAAAGGTTGGGGATGAGGATGAAGGGAGAGTGAGTTGCTGCAAGGGAAAGACTATAAGAGAAGTGGGTGCTGGGGAAGAAAGGGGAGTAAGATTACATTTAAGATATGAAATATTCATCACCAACCTTGTAAGGGCAGAATTAAACATACACCCTGCCCATCTTTTTTACACACACACACACACACACACACACACACACACACACACTGCCATACCTCCTTCACTCATGGAAAAATTTCAAAATATACAAAAGGAAGGGATACTTAGAACCTTAATTATCAAGCTCCTAGTCTGGGAGAGTCTCTCAAGAAAGGACAACCATATGGATAGAAAGGCAGCACAAATATGTTTACTAAGGCATCTATGATCTTTCTTATCTGATACTTTTCTTCCTCAAACACTCCCTGTAGGTTACTTCCCCCAGAGAGTCACTACTTGTCTTACAGGTTCTAGGGTACTCTGGGCTTGGACTTCTAATGCTATTTCTCAGGAGACCAGTCTAGTGCATTTTGAATGAGTCAACCAGAAGACTAGTAGTGTCTAAGAAAAGGTATTAACTAAAAATAAAACATTCACAAGCTAAGAACAAAAGCTATACAATAGTCTCCACACCATAAATCCAGGACACAATTCTCCCACAGATATTCACAGTAACTCAAGGTCAACATCCATGATTAGAGTGGAAACTTTCCAAGAGCATAGTTGTAGTGAGGGGGATAGGAGTTAAAATGGATAGAGTGCCAGGCCTGGAGTCGAAAGACTCATTCCTCAATTCAAATCTGCTCTCAAATACTTCCTAACTGTGTGATGCAGGACAAGTTCCATAGTCCTATTTGCCTCAGTTTCCTCATCTGTAAAAGAAGGAAATGGCAAACCACTCTAGTCTCTTTACCAAGAAAATTCCAACTGGAGTCATGAAGTCAGACATGACTGAAAAATGACTGGACCAAACTGAACACATATTGCTAAGGCAACTGTTGCTATTGGTGCTGTGGGGTCTTGAAGGCTTTTCAGTCCTCATGGAGTTATCACCAGGCTCCTCATGGGTGCATTATCTCTACTGGGACAGATAAGTGTCCAGATTTAAATCTGGATTTCACCACTTCCCTAGAATCTGGTTATTTAGTCATTTGCACTCAATTATATCAACTCAACAAAGCATTTATTATTCTCTTACTGTGGAATAGGTCCTTTGCTAAGTGCTAAGAAATAACAGAAAAGCAAAACTACATATCCCTTATGTGTATACATACATACATATATTCATATGTGTGTATGTATCATCATTATATTCTAGCGTGGGAGAGATGAAAATAAATATGTACTCAGAAGATACATGCAGAGAAGATTGTCCAGCATTTGGTCAATCTATGCCATCACAAAATTCTTCAAGACATTTAAACCACAGTGGATAGAGAATTGACCCTGGAGTCAGGAGGACCTGAGTTCAAATCCAGTCTCAGAAACATAATAATTACCTAACTGTGTGACCTTAAGTAAGTCACTTAACCCCACTGCCTTGTAAAGACTAAAAAAAAAAAAAAAAGACGTTTAAACCAAATCCTTTCAGCTACAGTAAATTTTCATCTCATTAAAGACAAATGAAGACATCTGGGTGTTCTGAAAAACATAACAGTTTTTGCATTCCTTTGTGCACTGAATGTCCATTGCTCAGAAATGTCAGCTAATCTGGGCAAACCCAGATCATGCTGACTCAGGAGAGATCACCTAATAGGAAACACACATTTGGAATCAAAGGAACTAAGTTTAGATTTCAGCTGTGTTACCTGATACCTTTGTGACCCCCAAGCAACTTATATCTCACAGTCTTGGTTTCCACATCTGCAAAATGATGGAGTTAGATTAGATGATCTCTAAGGTAGAGGTTCTCAAAAGACCCCTGGGAGTACCTGAGACTCTTTGATGGCAGAGCATGGCATTGTCAAAATTATTGTCATAACAATATAAAGACATTATTTTTCCAATTATATATCTGTACGAGGCTGGATTTTCTTCATATACTTCAACCAAAATAACAAATTCCAACAGATTGAATACAGAATCAGATATGAGAATCCAGCTGTCTTCTGTTAAGCCAGACATAAAAGAAATTTTCAAAAATATGTAACTCAATGTCATTCTTCTTAATAGGTTTTTTAGAAAAATAGTTATTTCTCATTAAAAATGTCAGTTCTAGGGGCAGATAGGTGGTGCAGTGGATAGAGCACTGGCCCTGGTGTCAGGAGTACCTGAGTTCAAATTTGACCTCAGACACTTAATAATTACCTAGCTGTGTGGCCTTGGGCAAGCCACTTAACCCCATTTGCCTTGCAAAAACCTAAAAAAAAAAAGACAAAAAATGTCAATTCTGTTGATATGTAATTGGTTTATTATTTTAAATTAGTTAATAAATACATATTTAATTATCAGTATAATTTTGAATATGTTGAATATTGATAGATACAATCATACAAACAAAAGCTTTGTATGGGGTGAGGAGGGGTCCTCAATAATTTTTATGAATTTCATGGGATCTTGGGACCAAAAAATTTGAGAACTAGTGCTCTAAATTCCCTGTTAATTTTCAATCCTGTGATTCAGTGGATCTCCTCCCATTTATCTCCATGCCTAGAAATTTCTGTCTTTCTTTTGTACTTTGGACTACTCGCTACTCCCTGGTCAAATTTATCTTCTCACTATTAGCTTGCAGAAGTCTTGATTTGTCCTCCTGTCATGAGGACGAATGTTGATGGCACAACCCCCTGGGGGCTTTGAGGAGATCCAGCCTCCTGCTAGTGGCATCTGGGGGAAAGGATGAACAACTGACCTGTAAAATAAACACCAGACTTCCAGCTTCTGATAAAGATTAAATATTGGAGGAGTCATTTCAAATGAATATATAAAAGTAAATGGAAGGTGTGTTTCAGACCCCGACAGAGTGAAATACAGGCAAACAAAGAAGATTTCTTCAGAGAAGTTTTATAGCAGGGAAGTAGGAGTCTGGAAATGCAGTCTGCCCAGAAATATACTGGCTCCAGAATCCACTCCAAAATTGACCCCCTCTAGCCTTGAGATCTCCGAGAGGAGAAAGTGCTAAGCTACAAAGGCATGCCAGGAATCTGCTGAAGTCAGCTCAGTGAATGCTGTTCTGTCCAACTGCAGGAGAAGCCCCATTACTCAAAGCCATCTGCCCTTGGCTTTGGGCAGCCAAAAACCAGACAATTTTGGCCAGGAAGAAGACCAGATACTCCTCTGGGAGAAGAGTAAGGTCAGGCATAGAAGAACCAGTTGGAAAACAAAGCATGAAACCAAGTGATATGAGAGAGCCAACATTTTCCAGGACTCGGGTGGTGTCTGGCTTCTGGTGAGGGAAACTCCCATTTAATAGGAAACTACCTGTCAAGTCAGGAAATGGCTTGTTTTTCAGAGTGGTGGAACTGAAAGGAACCTTGAAAACTCTCCACTCTAAGCTTGTCATTTTGCCATTGAGGAAACTGAAAACTGAAGAGAAAAAGGACTGGCCCAAGGTGACACATTTGATTAGTCACTTGCTGTCTTTAGTATTGGGCAATCAATCCATCAGTGTGCTTTTATTAGGCACCTACTGCATGTACCAGGTATTGTGCTAGGTCTGGGGATGCAAATACAAAGGATGAAAAAGATCTATTCTCTCAAGGAGTTTATATTTCAAAGGAGTACATCACTAGGGATCTCAGGATATCAGTTTCCTTTTCTGGAACACAAGGGATTTGGGCTACATGATTTCTAAGTTTCTTTCCAACTCTGTCTGCTCCTCTGCTCATCAACAGAAGAGATTGGTCTGGAAGCCAAATCTAGAACTTTTTTTTATCAAATTCTATTTTTTGCCAGATTTAGATAAGCA